>NC_090340.1:64369300-64620256 GCF_035084215.1 Heptranchias perlo | reverse complement strand
TAAATACCAGTCAGTTCACCCTCACCTCCAACCCGATCACAGGCACACGGAGCAGGCGCTGAGCTGGGACCCCGAGGAACAGAGGCCTTTCAGGCAATATTAACTAAAGCCACGGGAGAGAGCCGCTTCAACTCACCGAGCTCCAATCGAAGGGCAACGTGAGGGGGGTTTGAGGCCTGTACTGGATTCACATATTCAGCACTCGTGGCCTCTGAATCAGAAGGTCATGGGTTCAAGTCCCACTCCGGAGACTCGAGCACATAATCCAGGCCGACACTCACAGTGCAGCACCGAGAGAGTGTCACACTGTCGGAGGGGCCGTCTTTCGGATGAGACGTTAAACCGAGGTCCCGTCTGCCCTCTCAGCTGGATGTAAAAAATCCCATGGCACTATTCAAAGAAGAGCAGGGGAGTTCTCCCCGGGGTCCTGGGCCGATATTTATCCCTCATCCAACATCACATTGCTGTTTGTGGGATCTTGCTGTGCGCAAATTGGCTGCCACGTTTCCTACATTACAACAGTGACGACACTTCAGAAGTACTTCACTGGCTGTGAAGCGCTTTGGGACGTCCTGAGGTGGTGAGAGGCACGGTAGAAATGCAAGTCCTTTTTCCCCAAACAGCCCATTTCACCGTTGGAGAAAATCTCCGGGACAGAGCTGGGCAGCAGAACATGCTGCGTGTGGGCTAGGCTCAAAAGCTTTTCAGTCAGCCTGTGGATAAGCAGGCTGCCCGGTGAGCAGTGGAACTAGACAGACCTACAGGTCTCAGAGCTCAAATCATAGTTTGTGCTGAGTCAGGTGGTCCCGGTTGGGGTGCTGGGGGTGCGAGGAGGGGGGAGGGGTTACGATTGGCCCTGCAGCCCCTGGGTTATAGAGGGGGAAATCAGCCGGGGTCCCCCGCTCCTGATCGCAATCCTGCCAGCCTCGCTGCAAGGTGCGCGCGGGCCCCGAGTGGGGACGGCAATCGAGTGAGGACATTAAATCCCCTCCCCCGGTTAAACAGCTGCTGACACTCAGCAACACCGAGAATGGCTGCCTGGAGGAGCTATTGGAGGCCAGTCGGTGCTGGGTCCCAGCAAAGGGTCAGCAGGGGAGAGAAATAACACACAGAAAACACTGAACACATTCTGGGACTCTAACCCCACGGCCATCCACTGCCTCTCGGTGTTAATCACCGCGCTGGAGTCTGCCTGTGCCAGACACTCCGGTAAAGCCAGGCCTGGAACTGCACGGTCCAGCCCTTCAGCTGTGAACCAGGGCACCGCTTTGCTGTATGGTGGGGAGAGGGACAGAGATCTAAACCACGCTTCAATCTCTGTTTCACTCTGGGCCTGACCCTTACCTGCAGGAACCGTTTCCGGTAACATTCGTCCCGGATCAACAGCACAACCAGTTTGCGAAACTGCAGCCGGCACTGGCACTCTTTCCGAATGTCTCTCCTGGTCTGTGGGTAAACGTAACACAAAGGGTTAAACACCGCAGTCAGCCACTGCGCCGCCATGGAGAGGGAGAGGGAGGCAGCTCTGCACGCAGAAAAAAAGGATAGAAAGGGGACCACTGTTGTAATGTAGCCAATACAGCACATCAATACGAGGTCACTATCCAAACAAAGTATTAACGATAGAACAGGCAGGTTTACGGCCCTCAGCTAAAGAGCGGCCGAAGCCTCCACCACTTTAATAATACCCGGTGAGAGGAGGGTCAGTCAGCTGGACAATCGAAAAATAACATTCAAAACCCACAAACTTACCGCCTTAGGGTCGTCTGGAACTAGTTTGGGGAAGTATTTGTCGAGAGTCTGAAGGATGTCCAACAAACTCTGTCGCTTCACAAACATCTCCATCACCAGCTGGATAGGGAGAGGAATTCAGAAAGAAAACCTGTTAATATCACACTTCATGATCGAGGAGAAAAGGCAAACTTGCATTTGTACAGCCCCACTCCCCGGCCGGCCCCAAGAGCCTCACAAATAACAGTCATTTTGAAGTGTAGTCTATCCTTGTGACATGGATTGGTAATTGGTCGGAGCTAGGAGACAGAGTCGGAATAAAGGGAATGTACTCTGATTGGTGAGATGTGACAAGTGGTGCTCAAGGATCCGTACTGGGGCCTCAGCGTTTCACCATATATCAGTTACTTAGATGAAGGAATAGATAGTTGTATATCCAAGTTTGCAGATGACACTAAGTTAGGCACAGTTAGTTGTGTAGGTGGGAGCAGGAAATTGCAAAGGGACATCGAGAGATTAAGTGAGAGGGCAAAACTGTGGTAAATGGAGCTCAATGTGGGGAAGGGTGAGGTCATCTACTTTGGATCCAAGAAAGACAAATGGGAATATTTTTGTGAACAGCGAGAGACGAGGGAGGTGGAGGAGCTAAGGGATTTAGGTGTCCAGGCACGCAAATTATTAAAAGCTAGAGGACAGGTACAAAAAATAATCAAAAAGGCTAATGGAATGTTGGCCGTTATCTCAAATGGGCTGAAATCCAAAGGTGTCAGCGTGTGATATACGTGGGGAGGGGGAGTCAGCGCGCGATATACGTGGGGAGGGGGAGTCAGCGCGTGATATACACGGGGGTATCGGCAATTTTTCTGGACGGTAGGAATCTCTCTGTTCCTGCCCAGTGCTCCTCAGTTTGCTGAGAATTAATCGAAGGCCACTCTTGGTTTGGCCACCAGGGGGCAGGAGACATCACCCTGACGGATCCCTCGCCCTCGGTTATTCCCCAATTACACTCTCCCCACCCCCCGTCCCGTCACCCCCCCCCCGTCACCCCGCCTCGTCACCCTCCGACCACCCCCCCCGCCCCGTCACCCCGTCACCCCCCCGTCCCGTCACCCCCCCCCGCCCCCGTCACCCCCCCCGTCCCGTCACCCCCCCCCGCCCCCCCGTCCCCCCCGCCCTGTCACCCCGCCCCGTCCCCCCCCCCGCGTCCCGTCACCCCCCGCGTCCTGTCCCCCCCGCCCCGTCACCCCCCCGTCACCCCCTCCCCACCCCGTCCCCCCCGCCCCGTCACCCCCCACCACCTTCCACCAGCACAGCCGAGGCCAGTACCCTAGAGTGGTGAGAGGTCCTTCAGTTGTTTTAAGGGTACAGCAACACAAATTCAGAAGTCCCCAGTTTGTACCTTGGCTTTGAAAGCAATGCTGAGTTTGAGGTAGTGCCGGTAACTGATTAGATCCACAGCCTGGTGCCAGATGATATTCACAAAGTCCAGGACTCTCTCGTAATGCTCTGTGTGCCGCCTTTTCACAATGCTCCATAACACGGCGGATGTTATACGTAGCGGCAGGGCACCGTGCTGTGGGAGGTCGATAACCCCTTCCTCAAGGCAAACTGCAAGAGAACAGCTCCTGATTACCGAATGCTCCGTGGGACGTTCATACAGCACAGAAACAGGCCATTCGGCCCAACAGGTCCGTGCTGGTGTTTATGCTCCACACGAGCCTCCTCCCTCCCTACTTCATCTCACCCTATCAGCATACCCTTCTATTCCTTTCTCCCGCATGTGTTTATCGAGCTTCCCCTTAAATCCATCTACACTATTCACCTCAACCACACCTTGTGGGAGCGAGTTCCACATTCTCACCACTCTCTGGGTAAAGAAGTTTCTCCTGAATTCCCTACTGGATTTATCAGTGACTATTTTAGAATTATGACCCCTAGTTTTGGACTCTCCCACAAGTGGAAACTTTGGAGTTTTGGTCTCCAGTCTGTTGTGCATCTGTCAATCTCAGCCAGGCTTGGCCACGATGCACTCACAATGGGTCGGCCTGTTGACATTCACTGTCTGTGAGGGATGGATACTTGAACGAGGTACCGAAGGCTGTCAGAGATTACAGAACTGCAGCCCATCAAGAGACGGCTCCTCCAGGAGAGGAGCAGGAACCCAATAAACACAAGGTGATTACTGGGAGGTGAAGCAGAGATCGGCTGTGGGACAGAACAGAAGAGGCCAGCTGTAGGGGGAGGGGGTAAGGGGGGGGGGGGGAGCAGAGAGTGGGTATAGGGGGGTAAAGGGGGGAGCAGAGACTGTGTAGGAGGGAGCAGAGACTGACTTTAGGGGAGGGGGTTAAGGGGAGTACAGGGACCGGAGAATGGGTGTAGGGGGAGGGGGTAAGGAGATACCAGGGAGCAGAGATTGGCCGTGGGGGGGGGGGGGGGTTAAGGGGTATAGGGGAAGGGGTTTAGGGGAGTACAGGGCAGGGGGGAACAGGGCACAGGCTGTAGCGGAAGGGGTTAAGGGGCATACGTTATAGGGGGAGCATAGATTGGCTGTAGGGGGAGGGGGTTTCGGGGGAGGGGGTTTCGGGGGAGGGGGTTTCGGGGAGTGCGGGGGAGGGGGTTTCGGGGAGTGCGGGGGTTTGGGGGAGGGGAGTACGGGGTTTAGGGGAGTACGGGGTTTAGGGGAGTACGGGGTTTAGGGGAGTACGGGGTTTAGGGGAGTACGGGGTTTAGGGGAGTACGGGGTTTAGGGGAGTACGGGGGAGGGGGAGTACGGGGGAGGGGGAGTACGGGGGAGGGGAGTACGGGGGAGGGGGAGTACGGGGGAGGGGAGTACGGGGGAGGGGAGTACGGGGGAGGGGAGTACGGGGGAGGGGAGTACGGGGGAGGGGAGTACGGGGGAGGGGAGTACGGGGGAGGGGAGTACGGGGGAGGGGAGTACGGGGGAGGGGGTTTAGGGGAATTCGGGGAGAGGGGGTTTAGGGGAGTACGGGGGAGGGGGTTTAGGGGAGTACGGGGGAGGGGTTTAGGGGAATTCGGGAGAGGGGGTTTAGGGGAATTCGGGAGAGGGGTTTAGGGGAATTCGGGAGAGGGGGTTTAGGGGAATTCGGGAGAGGGGGTTTAGGGGAATTCGGGAGAGGGGGTTTAGGGGAATTCGGGAGAGGGGGTTTAGGGGAATTCGGGAGAGGGGGTTTAGGGGAATTCGGGAGAGGGGGTTTAGGGGAATTCGGGAGAGGGGGTTTAGGGGAATTCGGGAGAGGGGGTTTAGGGGAATTCGGGAGAGGGGGTTTAGGGGAATTCGGGAGAGGGGGTTTAGGGGAATTCGGAGAGGGGGTTTAGGGGAATTCGGGAGAGGGGGTTTAGGGGAATTCGGGAGAGGGGGTTTAGGGGAATTCGGGAGAGGGGGTTTAGGGGAATTCGGGAGAGGGGGTTTAGGGGAATTCGGGAGAGGGGGTTTAGGGGAATTCGGGAGAGGGGGTTTAGGGGAATTCGGGAGAGGGGGTTTAGGGGAATTCGGGAGAGGGGGTTTAGGGGAATTCGGGAGAGGGGGTTTAGGGGAGTTCGGGGGAGGGGGAGGGGGTTTAGGGGAGTTCGGGGGAGGGGAGCAGAGCACAGGCAGGTCGGAGGGTGGAAAGTAATTGGCTGTGATGTGTATTATTCTGTGAATACGATTGGTTGTATTAACCACCTGGTATTGGTCATATGGGCAGCATTAACCAATCATGTTGCGGTCAATCATAACTTACCTTGTAATGCAGATCAGCACTTTGCGAAATCCAGGATTCGGAGTCAAGCAGACCCGACTCGTGCGTCTGAACCTGGATTCAGGGCATCAAAGTGGGAAACAAGCTTGTTTTTTAAAGTCTATTCGACTTAATAACAACAGACGCATCCAGAGACCCTGAAACAAGGGCAGGTCCCCCACGACCGTGCCCCTGGTGATTGCTGAGCAGGTACAGACTTGGAGAGACTCTCCTAGGTACCAACAGGCAAGGGAGACATCTCACAGCCCAGTGAGTGCTCCAGCAACTCTGAATTAACTGCTGCTCCTCTCCCTCGCTCTGATTAGCAGCCCCCCAGCTGGTGCTCACTCATTCCGGCTCAGACAACTTCCAATTAACAGCCAGTCCGGTCTCAGGTGCAGGTGTATAGGATTCCCCATGGATCCATCCCGTCATACACCTGTTATACTGGGGTTGCATCTTCTGTTGTGACACTGGGAAGGTGCTTGGTTGAGTGTCTTGCTGTGGCAGCAGAAGTTGGGAAATCAGCAAACTGCTTCCTCCCAATCCAAAGAGCCATGTGTTGGTACAGAGTATCAGTAAGCTGTTCGACCATGGGGATCATCACAGCTCAACTGGATCCTGTCCTCTCCAAAGTCTGTACCCTCAATTTTGAGCAAGGGTCACTGGATAAGTGATTGGGAGTGGAATTACTGGCAGCTTTTTCTCCCTCTCTATCCCAGGGTCACTGAAGCCAATTGAGGCATCGCTACTGCTGCCCCGAACAAGCACAGCCCAGGAATGGAAGCAGAGACCTTCCGGGTCTGTGTGGCTCACTGGATGAATTCAATCCACCTGGGAGGGGAGGGAATGGTCCTTAGCTGAACTCAGTCAGTCCTTGTGGACTTTTTGTAATAGTGGGTTTGATCAGTGCAGATCCCAAATGGCAATGTGCTTTGCATTGATACACAATGGCACTGGTGCTGTAGATTTTAATAGACAAACCATCTGCAGTTCATTATCAGAATATTACAAAGCATGGCAATTTCTGGTATGGATTCTTGTGAGGGGACATCTCTACAGGGAGGGGGAGGGAGGGTGAACAGCCAGAGGTCGTGGTCCATATCGGTACCAACGACATAGGTAGAAAGAGGGATGAGGTCCTGAAGGCAGATTTTAGGGAGTTACGAAAGAGATTAACAAGCAGGACCTCAAAGGTAGTAATCTCCGGATTACTCCCGGTGCCACACGCTAGCGAGTATAGAAATAGGAGGATAGAGCAGATGAATGAGTGGCTGGAGAGCTGGTGCAGGAGGGAGGGCTTTAGATTCCTGGGGCACTGGCACCAGTTCTGGGGAAGGTGGGACTTGTACAGGCCAGACAGGTTACACCTCAATGGAGCTGGGACCAATGTCCTCGCGGGAAGGTTCACTAGTGCTGTGGGGGAGGGGGTTTAAACTAATTTGGCAGGGGGATGGACACCAGGATGTAGCAATGGAAAGGAGAAACAAGGGGCACAAAGGATCGGGGGGAGACAGATAGCACGAGAGCAAGTAATAGTACGGTAGTATATCGGACCAGATTAAGTCTAAGACTGGTGTGTAGTGCATATCTGTAAACGCACAAAGTGTGGTAAACAAGGTTGGTGAGCTGCAGGCGCAATGAGCCACATGGGAATATGATGTTGTGACGATAACGGAGACCTGGCTCAAAAAAGGGCAGGATTGGGTACTAAATATTCCTGGATACAAGGTGCTCAGGAAAGATAGGGAACAAAAGAAAGGAGAGGGGGTGGCAGTATTGATTAAGGAGAATATTACAGTGCTGGAGAGAGAGGATGTCCTGGAGGGGTCAAGGACTGAATCTATTTGGTTAGAGCTAAGAAACAATAGAGGTGCCATTACACTACTGGGTGTATTCTATAGCCACCAACTAGTGGGAAGGATATAGAGGAGCAAATTTGCAGGGAAATTACAGAGAGGTGCAAAAGCCATAGAGTAGTGATAATGGGGGATTTCAACTATCCTAATATAGACTGGGATAATAATAATAATATAAGGGGCACAGAGGGGAAGGAATTTTTGAAGTGTGTTCAGGAGAACTTTCTTAACCAGTACGTTTCCAGCCCAATGAGGAAGGAGGCATTGCTGGACTTGGTTCTGGGGAATGAGGTGGGCCAAGTGGAGCAAGTGTCAGTGGGGGAGCATTTAGGGAGCAGCGATCATAGTATCATAAGGTTTAGAATAGCTATGGAAAAGGACAAGGACCACTCTAAAGTAAAAATACTCAATTGGGGGAGGGCCAATTTCAATGGGATGAGAACAGATCTGGCCCGGGTAAATTGGAATCAAAGATTGGCAGGCAAAACTGTAATTGAACAATGGGCGACCTTTAAGGAGGAGATGGTTCAGGTACAGTCTAGGGACATTCCCATGAGGCAGAAAGGTAGGGCAACTAAAGCCAGAGCTCCCTGGATCACAAAAGAGAGAGTGAGTAAGATGAAACGGAAAAAAGGGGCGTATGACAGATGTCAGGTTGATAACACAAGTGAGAACCAGGCACAATATAGAAAGTTCAGAGGGGAAGTGAAAAAGGAAATAAGAGGGGCAAAGAGAGAGTATGAGAATAGACTGGCAGCCAACATAAAAGGGAATCCAAAAGTCTTCTACAGGCATGTAAACAGTAAACGGGTAGTAAGAGGAGGGGTGGGGCCGATTAGGGACCATGAAGGAGATCTACTCATGGAGGCAGAGGGGATGGCCGAGGCACTAAATGAGTACTTTGCATCTGTCTTTACCAAGGAAGAAGATGCTGCCACAGTATTGGTAAAGGAAGATATAGTTGAGATACTGGCTGGGCTAATAATTGATAAAGAGGAGGTACTAGAAAGGCTGGCTGTACTTAAAGTAGATAAGTCACCCGGTCCGGATGGGATGCATCCTAGGTTGCTGAGGGAAGTAAGGGTGGAAATTGCAGAGATACTGGCCATAATCTTCCAAACATCAGTAGATATGGAGGTGGTGCCAGAGGACTGGAGAATTTCAATTATTACATCCTTGTTGAAAAAAGTGTGTAAGGATAAACCCAGCAACTATAGGCCAGTCAGTTTAACATCAGTGGTGGGGAATCTTTTAGAAACAATAATCTGGGACAGAATTAACAGTCACTTGGACGAGGGTGGATCGATTAGGGAAAGCCAGCACGGATTTGTTAAAGGCAAATCGTGTTTAACTAACCCGATAGAGTATTTTGATGAGGTAACAGAGAGGGTAGATGAGGGCAATGCAGTTGATGTGGTGTATATGGACTTTCAAAAGGCATTTGATAAAGTGCTACATGATAGGCTCATCATAAAGATTGCGGCCCATGGAATAAAGGGGGCAGCAGCAACATGGATACAGAATTGGATAAGGGACAGGAAACAGAGAGTAATGGTGAACAGTTGTTTTTCGGACTGGAGGGAGGTGTACAGTGGTGTTCCCCAGGGGTCGGTGCTGGGACCACTGCTTTTCTTGATATATATTAATGACTTGGACTTGGGTGTACAGGGCACAATTTCCAAATTTGCAGATGATACAAAACTTGGAAGGGTAGTGAGCAGTGAGGAGGATAGTGATAGACTTCAAGAGGATATAGACAGGCTGGTGGAATGGGCGGACACGTGGCAAATTAAATTTTACACAGAAAAATGCAAAGTGATACATTTCGGTAGGAAGAACGAGGAGAGACAATATAAACTAGAGGGCACAATTCTAAAAGGGGCACAGGAACAGAGAGATCTGGGGGTATATGTACACAAATCGTTGAAGGTGGCAGGGCAGGTTGAGAAAGCGGTTAAAAAAGCATAAGGGATCATGGGCTTTATAAATAGAGGCATAGAGTACAAAAGTAAGGAAGTCATGATGAACCTTTATAAAACACTGGTTTGGCCACAACTGGAGTATTGTGTCCAATCCTGGGCACCTCACTTTAGGAAAGATGTGAAGGCCTTAGAGAGGGTGCAGAAGAGATTTACTAGAATGATTCCAGGGATGAGGGACTTTAGTTACGTGGATAGACTGGAGAAGCTGGGGTTGTTCTCCTTGGAACAGAGACGGTTGCGAGGAGATTTGATAGAGGTATTCAAAATCATGAAGGGTCTAGACTGAGTAGATAGAGAGAAACTGTTCCCATTGGCGGAAGGGTCATGAACCAGAGGACATAGATTTAAGGTGATTGGCAAACAAACCAAAGGTGACATGAGGAAAAACTTTTTTACACAGCGAGTGGTTGGGATCTGGAATGCACTGCCTGAGGGGGTGGTGGAGGCAGATTCAATCATGGCCTTCAAAAGGGAACTGGATAAGTACTTGAAAGGAAAAAATTTGCAGGGCTACAGGATAGGGCGGGGGAGTGGGACTAGCTGGAATGCTCTTGCATAGAGCCGGCACGGACTCGATGGGCCGAATGGCCTCCTTCCGCGCTGCAACCTTTCTATGAATCTACAAGTGGCAGCCACCTTCTCCAGGAGTGAGGTGAGGCAGAGTGCAGGCAGGATATTCAACCGAGGAGAGGCCAGGTCCATTTCTGTTCTCTGCCTGCACCAACACATACACACACAGCCAATGGGCCATAATCAGGGAGGCTGAGGGAAACTGTAGGCTCACAACTGCTGTCCCCGCTGGGATCAGCTAACTCAACACAGACCAGGGCTTGAAGCTGGGACCTTGCTGGTCTGTGTGGTTCAGTACCACACTGGGAAGGCACGAGAACCATCAGAGCAGTATGGGCAGGCAAGTCAGAGGATCCGCTCCTGGGCCTGGCCAAGGTGACCATCTACAGGTCCAGGTTGGACACGGCCCGTGGAGGCGGTCGCTCCGACTGCCTGCCTCTCTTCCACGGCATTCTCCGCGCCCGGGTATCCCTGGAGAAGGAGCACGTGGCATCAGCCGGAGGCTTTCCGTGACTGGTTGGACTACTGGGACTGGAGTGCATCATCGACAGGGATAATAATATTCTTATTTAATTGGTTGTGGTGATTGATCAGTCAGGATGAGATGGGTTACAGACCCAGTGTCATCAGTGGAGAGACATGTTTGTGCCTTAACCCCTCCCCCACCCACCCCTTTTTTTTAAGGGGCTTAAACCAAAAGCGAAACTGGGAAATTCCTCTCCAACCCCTTTGGCAATGGAAACTAGTTCAGGAGATCACTCTGGCCCTGATAATTCAATGCATTGCATTACCTACCCTTTGTACCAGGTGATCTCCACCCCAGGTCCAGCTCATGCTTGAAGGAATTCACTGAATCGGCCGTACGAGCCGGCAGCCTGTTCCAGAGGCCCACTATTCTCTGGGAAAAGAACCAGCCCCTGACATCGAACCTCAATCTGGCCTCGTACAACTTAAAATTATGACCCCTGGTCCTCCCGAACCTATTTATTTGAAACAAACTGTCCGCTGACCACAATCTAGTCAGTTCATCATCTAATAAACCTCGATCAGATCACCCCATAGTCTACACTTCTCTAAAGTGTAGAGTCCCAGCTCTTTTAGCCGATCTTGATAATTAAGATGCTTTAAGCTGGGAATTAGTCTAGTGGCACCCCCCACCCTCGGACCCCCCCCCCCGGACCCACCCCCCGCACCCTTTCCAAAGCCTAAAATCAACATCACCCACCATGCGTGACCAAAACTGGTCGCAGTATTCCAATTAAGGCCTCACCAAGGTCTCGTACAATGACAAAATAATTGCTGTGTCTTACAGTCAGCTGTCCTGTAAATGCACCTCAACACCCTATTCGCTCTGGCTAACGCTTCACGACATTGCTCATTAACCTTTAGAGATCTAGGCACTTTCTTTCTCCACCTGCTTTAATGCTTTTCCCTGAAGGGTGTATGTACGTTCAGCATTCACCCTGCTCACATGCATAACACTGCACCGCTCCGAATTAAACATCATTTGCCAGTCACAAATCCAATCCCCCAACACATCAAGATAAGAACATAAGAAATAGGAGGAGTAGGCCATTCGGCCCCTCGAGCCTGCTCCGCCATTCAATAAGATCATGGCTGATCATCGACCTCAACTCCACTTTCCCGCCCGATCCCCATATCCCTTGATTCCCCGAGAGTCCAAAAATCTATCGATCTCAGCCTTGAATATATTCAACGACTCAGCATCCACAGCCCTCTGGGGTAGAGAATTCCAAAGATTCACAACCCTCTGAGTGAAGAAAGTTTTCCTCCTCATCTCAGTCTTGAACGGCCGACCCCGTATCCTGCAGGTAAGATCTGCCTGAAGCAGTCGAGCATAGTCTACAGTCCCACTGGTATCATCTGCAAATTTGCAGATCATGCCCTGAACACCTACATCATTAATAAAAATAATAAAGAGCAACGGTCCCAACACCGATCCCTGCAGGTCACCACTGGTGACCGGTCACCACACAGATCCAAATCCATCTATAACTCCTTTCTGCCTCTGACCTTCCAGCTCGATATATTAACACTTATACCAGAGGCTTTGATCTTGTAGAAAAGCATCTTGGGCTGTACTTTATCAAAACCTTTTTTGAAGTTTAAGCAGACAACGTCTGCTGGACTTCCCTCGTCCGCCAGCTTTATTTTGGTTTAAGCCCCTTTTTAAAAAAAAAAGGGGGGGTGGGCGAAGGTTAGCCACAAATGTGTCCTTCCACCGCTGAGTCTTTTTTCCTTTTTTATTACATCCCTAATGATACCATCAAGCACCTTTCCTATTACTGATGTCAAACAAATGGGCCTGTTAATGCAATCACTCACATTTTGTAAAATACACCCAGGTTATATTAATGCAATCACTCACATTTTGTAAGATGCTCCAATCGATGTCTGCAGCTGTAATCCAGCACCCAACTGTCCAACTGCGGGATTAGCAGGCACTCGCTCACAGAACACTCTGGGAGTTGCATTTCTTGGAAAGAATCTCCCACACGTGCCCCGGTGCTCTGGTCCCAGGTTGCAGCAGCCTATCCCTGCCCCCTCACCCTCCCTCTGCCCCTTCACCCACACTCTCCCTCTGCCCCCTCACCCTCCCTCTGCCCCCTCACCCACACCCTGCCCCCTCACCCTCCCTCTGCCCCCTCACCCTCCCTCTGCCCCCTCCCTCACCCACACCCTGCCCCCTCACCCACACCCACACCCTGCCCCCTCACCCACACTCTCCCTCTGCCCCCTCACCCACACTCTCCCTCTGCCCCCTCACCCACACTCTGCCCCCTCACCCACACCCTCCCTCTGCCCCCACCCACACTCTCCTCCCTCCCTCACACTCCCTCCCCCACACCCTCCACCCCTTCCCTCTGCCCCCTCACCCACACCCTGCCTCCTCACCCCCCTCACCCCCTCACCTCCCTCTCCCACACTCACACTCTCCCTCCCCTCTCTCCTCTCCCCTCTCTCCTCTCCCCTCTCTCCTCTCCCCCTCTCCCTCTCCCACTCCCACACCCTCCACCCCTCACTCTCCCTCTCCCTCACTCTGCCCCCTCACCCTCACCCACACTCTCCTCCCTCCTCCCTCTCCCACACCCTCCACCTCTGCCCTCTGCCCCCTCACTCTCTCCCTCCCTCTCTCTCACTCTGCCCCCTCTCCCTCACTCTGCCCCCTCTCCCTCACTCTGCCCCCTCTCCCTCACCCCCCTCTCCCTCACCCCCCTCTCCCTCACCCCCCTCTCCCTCACCCCCCTCTCCCTCACCTCCCTCTCCCTCACCTCCCTCTCCCTCCACCCCTCACTCTCCCTCACTCTGCCCCCTCACTCTCTCCCTCACTCTCCTTCTCTCGGGGCTCCAGCCTGACTTGTCCGAACACGCACCGCACATTCAGCCAATCACAGGCCCCGTGTGACAGCCAGCCAATCAAACGAGCAAACCAATCAGGACCGTGTGATTGGTACCAATCAAATGACGTGTCTGAACGGTCCAACAAATCAGCTGTCAGGCAGGATGTTTCTCCAATCAAAAGGCCGTGACATATTGTCCAATCAGAACAGAGACCGGGTACAGGTGCTCGAGGCCTTGTTTATGGTCCCCGCCCGCCCGCCCGCCCCACTCCGCTCCCCGCCCGCCCCACTCCGTCCACCCGGTCCCCTCTCCCCCCGGGCCCGGGATCAATCACCGCAACTCCAGAACATCGCGGAGCAGCGAAGCAGGGTGAGTGACACCACCGGCCATGGACTGTGAGGGGCGGGCGGTTTCCCAGGCGACGAGGGGAGAGGGCCCCCCTGGTGGCGGTACAGTGCGGTACAGTCAGGAGGGAGTGGCCCTGGGATGTCTTGTTGAAGTTGTACAAGACATTAGTAAGGCCACACTTGGAATACTGTGTACAGTTCTGGTCACCCTATTATAGAAAGGATATTATTAAACTAGAAAGAGTGCAGAAAAGATTTACTGGGATGCTACCGGGACTTGATGGTTTGACTTATAGGGAGAGGTTGGATAGACTGAGACTTTTTTCCCTGGAGAGTAGGAGGTTTCGGGGTGATCTTATAGAAGTCTATAAAATAATGAGGGGCATAGATAAGGTCGATAGTCAAAATCTTTTCCCAAAGGTAGGGGAGTCTATAACGAGGGGGCATAGATTTAAGGTGAGAGGGGAGAGATACAAAAGGGTCCAGAGGGGCAGTTTTTTCACTCAAAGGGTGGTGAGTGTCTGGAACGAGCTGCCAGAGGCAGTAGTAGAGGCGGGTACAATTTTGTCTTTTAAAACGCATTTGGACAGTTACATGGGTAAGATGGGTATAGAGGGATATGGGCCAAGTGCAGGCAATTGGGACTAGCTTAGTGGTATAAACTGGGCGACATGGACATGTTGGGCCGAAGGGCCTGTTTCCATGTTGTAAACTTCTATGACTCTATGACACTGACTCTGGACCCCATGAAATCTCATGGCATGAGGTCAAACATGGGCAAGGAAACCTCCTGCTGATTACCACCTACCGTCCTCCCTCAGCTGATGAATCAGTCCTCCTCCATGTTGAGCACCACTTGGAGGAAGCACTGAGGGTAGCAAGGGCACAGAATGTACTCTGGGTGGGGGACTTCAACGTCCATCACCAAGAGTGGCTCGGTAGCACCACTACTGACCGAGCTGGCCAAGTCCTGAAGGGCACAGCTACCAGACTGGGCCTGCGGCAGGTGGTGAGCGAACCAACACGAGGGAAAAACCTACTTGACCTCGTCCTCACCAATCTACCTGTCGCAAATGCATCTGTCCATGACAGTATTGGTAGGAGTGACCACCGCACAGTCCTCATGGAGACTAAGACCCGTCTTCTCACTGAGGACACCATCCAACGTGTTGTGTGGCACTACCACCGTGCTAAATGGGATAGATTCAGAACAGATCTAGCAGCTCAAAACTGGGCATCCATGAGGCGCTGTGGGCCATCAGCAGCAGCAGAATTGTATTCCAGCACAATCTGTAACCTCATGGCCCGGCATATTCCTCACTCTACCATTACCAACAAGCCAGGGGATCAATCCTGGTTCAATAAGGAGTGCAGAAGAGCATGCTAGGAGCAGCACCAGGTGTACCTAAAAATGAGGTGCCAACCTGGTGAAGCTACAACACAGGACTACATGCACGCTAAACAGCGGAAGCAACATGCTATAGACAGAGCTAAGCGATCCCACAATCAACAGATCGAATCAAAACTCTGCAGTCCTGCCACATGAATGGTGGTGGACAATTAAACAACCAACTGGAGGAGGAGACTCCATAAGCATCCCCATCCTCAGTGAGGGCAGTGTCCAGCACGTGAGTGCAAAAGACAAGGCTGAAGTGTTTGCAACCATCTTCAGCCAGAAGTGCCGAGTGGATGATCCATCTCGGCCTCCTCCCAAGATCCCCCCCATCACACAAGCCAGTCTTCAGCCAATTCAATTCACTCCACGTGATATCAAGAAACGGCTGAGTGCACTGGATACAGCAAAGGCTACGGGCCCCAACAACACCTCAGCTGTAGTGCTGAAGACTTGTGCTCCAGAACTAGCTGCACCTCTAGCCAAGCTATTCCAGTACAGTTACAACACTGGCATCTACCTGACAAAGTGGAAAATTGCCCAGGTATGTCCTGTCCACAAAAAGCAGGACAAATCCAATCCGGCCAATTACCGCCCCATCAGTCTACTCTCAATCATCAGCAAAGTGATGGAAGTGCTATCAAGTACTCACCAATAACCTGCTCACCAATGCTCAGTTTGGGTTACGCCAGGACCACTCGGCTCCAGACCTCATTACAGCCTTGGTCCAAACATGAACAAAAGAGCTGAATTCCAGAGGTGAGGTGAGAGTGACTGCCCTTAACATCAAGGCAGCATTTGACCGAGTGTGGCACCAAGGAGCCCTTGTAAAATTGATGTCAATGGGAATCAGGGGGAAAACTCTCCAGTGGCTGGAGTCATACCTAGTTGAAAGGGAGCTGGCAATGGTTGTTGGAGGCCAATCATCTCAGCCCCAGGACATTACCGCAGGAGTTCCTCAGGGCAGTGTCCTAGGATCAACCATCTTCAGCTGCTTCATCAATGACCCTCCCTCCATCATAATGTCAGAAATAGGGATGTTTGCTGATGATTGCACAGTGTTCCATTCGCAACCCCTCAGATAATGAAGCAGTCCGAGCCCGCATGCAGCAAGACCTGGACAACATCCAGGCTTGGGCTGATAAGTGGCAAGTAACATTCGTGCCAGACAAGTGCCAGGCAATGACCATCTCCAACAAGAGAGAGTCTAACCACCTCCCCTTGACATTCAACAGCATTACCATCATCGAATCCCCCACCAACAACATCCTGGGGGTCACCATTGACCAGAAACTTAACTGGACCAGCCACGTAAGTACTGTGGCTACAAGAGCAGAACAGAGGCTGGGTATTTTGCGGCAAGTGACTCACCTCCTGACTCCCCAAAGCCTTTCCACCATCTAAAAGGCACAAGTCAGGAGTGTGATGGAATACTCTCCACTTGCCTGGATGAGTGCAGCTCCAACAACACTCAAGAAGCTTGACACCATCCAGGACAAAGCAGCCCGCTTGATTGGCACCCCATCCACCACCCTAAACATTTACTCCCTTCACCACTGGCGCAGAGTGGCTGCAGTGTGTACCATCTACAAGATGCACTGCAGCAACACGCCAAGGCTTCTCCGACAGCACCTCCCAAACCCACGACCTCTACCACCTAGAAGGACAAGGGGAGCAGGCACATGGGATCAACACCACCTGCACGTTCCCTTCCAAGTCACACACCACCCCGACTTGGAAATATATCGCCGTTCCTTCATCGTCAAAATCCTGGAATTCCCTTCCTAACAGCACTGTGGGAGTAACTTCACCAAATGGACTGCAGCGGTTCAAGAAGGCGGCTCACCACCACCTTCTCAAGGGCAATTAGGGATGGGCAATAAATGCTGGCCTTGCCAGCGACGTCCACATCCTATAAAGAAATTTTAAAAATCAGGATTCTGGGCACGGGAACAGGAGAGTAGAGTCACCAACAACAACAACTGACCGAGGGGCATCGGTCTGACAGACAGTGAAGGTCGTTCATTGATTAATAGTCAGCAGGTCGGTCGGTCAGTCAGTGATGGCCAGTCAATCTTCAGTCGGTCAGGTTTTGAGGCCTGGATAAGGCCCGGGGATCTTTTAGTGCAGGATACCACCAAAGTTGGAAAGAGTAAATGGCCGCACATGAATACTCTCCATTTGCCTGGATGAGTGCAGCTGCAATGAGACTCTAGGATCAGGACAAATCAGCCTGCTTGATTGGCACCCCATCCACCAACTTGAACATTCACTCCCTTCACCACCGGCGCACTGTGGCTACAGTGTGTACCATCCACAGGATGCACTGCAGCAACTCGCCAAGGCTTCTTCGACAGCACCTCCCAAACCCGCAACCTCTACCACCTAGAAGGACAAGGGCAGCAGGTACATGGGAACAACACCACCTGCACGTTCCCCTCCAAGTCACACACCATCCCGACTTGGAAATATATCGCCGTTCCTTCATCGTCGCTGGGTCAAAATCCTGGAACTCCCTTCCTAACAGCACTGTGGGAGAACCTTCACCACACGGACTGCAGCGGTTCGAGAAGGCGGCTCACCACCACCTTCTCAGGGGCAACTAGGGATGGGTAATAAATGCCGGCCTCACCAGCGACGCCCACAACCCGAGAATGAATTTTAAAAAGCAAAGCTTCAGTGAAGGTTTAACGATGATGAGCCTTACAGTCCAGGAAGGCTGTATTAATAGTTGTTGAATTAGCTGATCTTAGATAGGAGGTGCTATGGTTGGGTTCAGTACCCCAGGGTTGGGTAAGGGAATTAGCTAGCGTGACCACTCTTGATCATTTTGCACTGGAAAATGCATGTGGCAAGGATCAAGCTGGGTTGTGATGCTCCCCATGGTTAAATAGGCTGCTGAAGCTCATGTCTGAATAGGGCTACCTGAGGCTGACTGAAGCCTATGGAAGTAGAACCCAGCGAGGAAAAACAAATAGCCGGCAGAGTCTGTCGCTAGGGATGCCTGCCTTAATCAGAATTTAATAGAATTCACTGCACAGAAACAGGCCATTCGGCCCAACAGGTCCATGCCAGTGTTTATGCTCCACACGAGCCTCCTCTCACCCTTACTTCATCTCACCCTATCAACATATCCTTCAATTCCTTTCTCCCCCATGTACTTATCTAGCTTCCCCTTAAATGCATTAATGATCCAGGAGCCGGTTTCAATCAGGGATATTCCACTATCAGCACAAGAACACCAGGAACCTCTCGTAGGAGGAGGCCATTCAGCCCCTCGATCCTGTTCCCCTATTCAGTGAGATCATGGCTGATCTGTGACCTAACTCCATATACCTGCCTTAGCCCCATGTTCTTAGTACCGTTGGTTAATAAAAATCTATCATCTCAGATTTAAAATTAACAATTGAGCTAGCATCAACTGCTGTTTGTGGAAGAGAGTTCCAAACTTCTACCACCCTTTGTGTGTAGAAGTGTTTCCTAACTTCACTCCTGAAAGTCCTGGCTCTAATTTTTAGGCTGTGTCCCCTAGTCCTAGACTCCCCAACCAGCAGAAATAGTTTCTCTCTATCCACCCTATCAGTTCCCTTTAATATCTTGAAAACTTTGATCAAATCACCCCATAATCTTCTAAATTCCAGGGAATACAACCCTAGTTTGTGTAATCTCTCCTCGTAATTTAACCCTTGGAGTCCAAGTATCATTCTAGTACCCCCTTGTACTCTAGTCCTCCAGATATAAAGGCCAGCATTCCATTAGCCTTTTTGATTATTTTCGGTACCTGTCTATGACATTTTAATGATCTATGTACATGGACCCCTAAGTCTCTTTGGACCTCCACTGTTTTGAGCTTTTCACCATTTAGAAAGTACTCTGATCTATCCTTTTTAGGTCCAAAGTGGATGACCTCACACTTGCCTACATTGAAATCCATTTGCCACAGTCTTGCCCATTTACTTAATCTATTAATATCTCTCTGTAATTTTATGCTTCCATCTACACTGCTTACAATGCTACCTACCTTTGTGTCATTGGCAAACTTGGATATGTGGCTCTCTATCCCGTCATCTAAGTCATTAATAAATACAGTGAATAGTTGAGGCCCCAACACAGATCCCTGTGGGACACCACTAGTCACATCCTGCCAATTTGAGTACCTGCCCATTATCCCGACTCTCTGCCTCCTGCCGCTCAGCCAATTTCCTAACCCGGTCAATAATTTGCCCTCAATTCCATGAGCTTCAACTTTAGCTAACAGTCTCTTATGAGGGTCTTTATCGAATGCCTTCTGGAAGTCTATATAAACAACATCTTCTTACCGCCTGTCCAAGTCACTGATGTTTTCTTCAGCTGCCATCCAATGGTCGCCTGGAAGATGTGGTGTGGGGTGGGATGAGTAGCACTGACACAATCCGATAGAGACCCCTTCCTTATTTTTTCCTGTGATCTTGTGCTGATAGAGGAATATCCCTGATTGAAACCAGCCCCTGGATTATTTCGGATATAAAACTAGAAAATACTGGAAATGCAGCGTTGATAAAGAGAAAGGATTGGTTAATGTTTCGAGTGTACACCCAGATTTCCAGCGACTGCTGTATTTCTAAACCTGTAAACCTTGATTTTTGTTTATTTTCCAGACGGATTCAGTAAATAGATCTGAGCGTCAGACGTGATCCACAGAACAGCAATGGATGTTTCACCGAGTCCCAGTGTTACCAGTACCCCAGTCCGTGCGGGGGCTAACACGGTCCCCTATGGACATGTCATTGTGAATGAGAAGTGGAGGGGTTCGGAACTCGCTCGGGGCTTTCAGGGTGAGTTGGAAGTACTTTATCTTATGGGGACAGAAAAGTCGCATCAGCACAACTCTGCCGCATGTCCTTTCCCCACCTACCTCTTCCCTGTCTAGTCTCAACGACCTGGGCTACAGAGAAAAATTGGCCTGGGTTCCCCCTCCCCATCGGCATCCGGTGATCCCTGGTGGACAGAGTAGGGATGTGTGGAGGGAAAGATGAAACTGTGTGATGATGCTCTGCAATCAAATAGCCAGCTGGCACTTGCTGTCTGGGCTCACACGTGAAGAATGACCACTTGAGTGAGAAACTGAAGTCCGTCCATCGACCGTGGGGCCCCTCTCCCCACCCCCGAACTATTTCCACCATCTGCCTGAGAGTAACTGCTTATCACTATATACCATATGGGATCCTGGGCTTTATTAATAGAGGCATAGCGTAGAAAAGCAAGGAAGTTATCCTTAATCTTTATAATAGCCATGATGTGGAGATGCCGGTGATGGACTGGGGTGGACAAATGTAAGGAATCTTACAACACCAGGTTATAGTCCAACAGTTTTATTTGAAAATCACAAGCTTTCGGAGCTTTCCTCCTTCGTCAGATGAGTCCGTCATCACCTGACGAAGAAGAAAGCCTCCGAAAGCTTGTGATTTTCAAATAAAACTGTTGGACTATAACCTGGTGTTGTAAGATTCCTTACATTAATCTTTATAAAACACTGGTTAGGCCTCAGCTGGAGTATTGTGCTCAATTCTGGGCACCACACTTTAGGAAGGATGTCAAGGCCTTAGAGAGGGTGCAGAGGAGATTTACTAGAATGGTACCAGGGATGAGGGACTTCAGTTATCTGGAGAAGCTGGGATTGTTCTCCTTAGAACAGAGAAGGTTAAGAGGCGATTTGATAGCGTTGTTCAAAATCACGAACGGTTTTGACAGGAAATAAGGAGACTGTTCGATGAATCCCTCATAAGAGACTGTTAGCTAAAGTTGAAGCTCATGGAATTGAGGGCAAATTATTGACCGGGTTAGGAAATTGGCTGAGCGGCAGGAGGCAGAGAGTAGGGATAATGGGCAGGTACTCAAATTGGCAGGATGTGACTAGTGGTGTCCCACAGGGATCTGTGTTGGGGCCTCAACTATTCACCGTATTTGTTAACGACTTAGATGACGGGATAGAGAGCCACATATCCAAGTTTGCTGATGACACAAAGATAGGCAGCATTGTAAGCAGTGTAGATGGAAGCATAAAATTACAGAGAGATATTAATAGATTAAGTGAATGGGCAAAACTGTGGCAAATGGATTTCAGTGTAGGCAAGTGTGAGGTCATCCACGTTGGACCTAAAAAGGATAGAACAGGGTACTTTCTAAATGGTGAAAAGCTCGAAACAGTGGAGGTCCAAAGAGACTTAGGGGTCAATGTACACAGATCATTAAAGTGTCATAGACAGGTACCGAAAATAGTCAAAAAGGCTAATGGAATAAGAACATAAGAAATAGGAGCAGGAGTAGGCCAATCGGCCCCTCGAGCCTGCTCCGCCATTCAATAAGATCATGGCTGATCTGATCCCAACCACAAATCTAAATTCATGTCCAATTTCCTGCCCGCTCCCCGTAACCCCTAATTCCTTTTACTTCTAGGAAACTGTCTATTTCTGTTTTAAATTTATTTAATGATGTAGCTTCCACAGCTTCCTGGGGCAGCAAATTCCACAGACCTACCACCCTCTGAGTGAAGAAGTTTCTCCTCATCTCAGTTTTGAAAGAGCAGCCCCTTATTCTAAGATTATGCCCCCTAGTTCTAGTTTCACCCATCCTTGGGAACATCCTTACCGCATCCACCCGATCAAGCCCCTTCACAATCTTATATGTTTCAATAAGATCGCCTCTCATTCTTCTGAACTCCAATGAGTAGAGTCCCAATCTACTCAACCTCTCCTCATATGTCCACCCCCTCATCCCTGGGATTAACCGAGTGAACCTTCTTTGTACTGCCTCGAGAGCAAGTATGTCTTTTCTTAAGTATGGACACCAAAACTGTATGCAGTATTCCAGGTGCGGTCTCACCAATACCTTATATAACTGCAGCAATACCTCCCTGTTTTTATATTCTATCCCCCTAGCAATGAAAGCCAACATTCTGTTGGCCTTCTTGATCACCTGCTGCACCTGCATACTAACTTTTTGATTTTCTTGCACAAGGACCCCCAGATCCCTTTGTACTGCAGTACTTTCCAGTTTCTCGCCATTAAGATAATAACTTGCTCTCTGATTTTTCCTGCCAAAGTGCATAACCTCACATTTTCCAATATTGTATTGCATCTGCCAAATCTCCACCCACTCACCCAGCCTGTCTATATCCCCGTGTAGGTTTTTTATGTCCTCCTCACTCTCTACTTTCCCTCCCATCTTTGTATCATCTGCAAACTTTGATATGTTACACTCGGTCCCCTCCTCCAAATCGTTAATATAGATTGTAAAGAGTTGGGGACCCAGCACCGACCCCTGCGGAACACCACTGGTCTTTATATCTAGAGGACTAGAATACAAGGGGGCAGAAGTTATGCTACGGCTATACAAAGCCCTGGTTAGACCACACCTGGAATACTGTGTTCAGTTCTGGGCACCGCACCTTAGGAAGGATATATTGGCCTTGGAGGGAGTGCAGTGTAGGTTTACTAGAATAATACCTGGACTCCGAGGGTTAAATTACGAGGCGAGATTACACAAACTAGGGTTGTATTCCCTGGAATTTAGAAGATTAAGGGGTGATTTGATCAAAGTTTTCAAGATATTAAGGGGAACTGATAGGGTGGATAGAGAGAAACTATTTCTGCTGGTTGGGGAGTCTAGGACTAGGGGACACAGCCTAAAAATTAGAGCCAGGACTTTCAGGAGTGAAGTTAGGAAACACTTCTACACACAAAGGGTGGTAGAAGTTTGGAACTCTCTTCCACAAACAGCAGTTGATGCTAGCTCAATTGTTAATTTTAAATCTGAGATTGATAGATTTTTGTTAGCCCCATATCCCTTAATACCTTTGCTAAGGCGGGTATATCGAGTTAGGTCACAGATCAGCCATGACCTGATTGAATGGTGCAGCAGGCTCGAGGGGCTAAATCGTAGAAAGGTTCCAGCACGGAAGGAGGACGTTTGGCCTATCAAGTCCGCACCGGCTCTATGCAAGAGCAATCCAGCTAGTCCCACTCCCCCGCCCTATCCCCGTAGCCCTGCAAATTCTTTCGTTTCAAGTACTTATCCAGTTCCCTTTTGAAGGCCATGATTGAATCTGCCTCCACCACCCCCTCAGGCAGTGCATTCCAGATCCTAACCACTCACTGTGTAAAAAGGTTTTTCCTCATGTCACCTTTGGTTCTTTTGCCAATTAGCTTAAATCTATGTTCTCTGGTTCTTGACCCTTCCGCCAATGGGAACAGTTTCTCTCTATCTACTCTGTCCAGACCCTTCATGATTTTGAACACCTCTATCAAATCTCCTCGCAACCGTCTCTGTTCCAAGGAGAACAATCCCAGCTTCTCCAGTCTATCCATGTAACTAAAGTCCCTCATCCCTGGAATCATTCTAGTAAATCTCTTCTGCGCCCTCTCTAAGGCCTTCACATCCTTCCTAAAGTGCGGTGCCCAGAACTGGACACAATACTCCAGTTGTGGCCGAACCAGTGTTTTATAAAGGTTCATCATGACTACCTTGCTTTTGTACTCTATGCCTCTATTTATAAAACCCAGGATCCCGTATGCTTTTTTAACCGCTCTCTCAACCTACCCTACCACCTTCAACAATTTGTGGACATATACCCCCAGATCTCTCTGTTCCTGTACCCCTTTTAGAATTGTGCCCTCTCGTTTATATTGTCTCTCCTCGTTCTTCCTACTGAAATGTATCACTTCGCATTTTTCTGTGTTAAATTTCATCTGCCACATGTCCACCCATTCCACCAGCCTGTCTATATCCTCTTGAAGTCTATCACTATCCTCCTCACTGGATAAAATAAAATTGTTGGACTATAACCTGGTGTTGTAAGATTCCTTACATTTGTCCACCCCAGTCCATCACCGGCATCTCCACATCCTTCCCACTAGTTAGTGGCCTATAGAATATACCCAGTAGTGTAATGGCACCTCTATTGTTTCTTAACTCTAACCAAATAGATTCTGTCCTTGACCCCTCCAGGACATCCTCTCTCTCTAGCACTGCAATATTCTCCTTAATCAATACTGCCACCCCCACCCTCTTCTTTCTTTCCTTCCCTATCTTTCCTGAACACCTTGTATCCAGGAATATTTAGTACCCAGTCCTGCCCTTTTTTGATCCCAGTCTCCGTTATCGCCACAACATCATATTCCCATGTAGCTGTTTGCGCCTGCAGCTCACCCACCTTGTTTACCACACTTCGTGCGTTTACACACATGCACTATAAACCAATCTAAATGGCCTACTCCTTTTCCTATGTTCCTATTTCTAAACTGTTTCCAGGAGGGTCAGTAACCAGAGGACACAGATTTAAGGTGATCGGCAAAAGAGCCAGAGGCGACATGAGGAAACATTTTTTTAAGCAGTGAGTGGTTCTGATCTGGAATGCACTGCTTGAAAGGATGGTGGAAGCAGATTCAATAATAACTTTCAAAAGGGAATTGGATAAATACTTGAAGGGAAAAAAATTTACAGGGCTAAGGTGAAAGAGCAGGGGAGTGGGACTAATTGGATAGCTCTTTCAAAGAGCCAGCATAGGCACAATGGGCTGAATGGCCTCCTTCTGTGCTATACCTACGATGATATCCTCCAGCTGCCTGACAGTGTGAACAGTGTTCTTTTCACCATAGATGTTTTCAAAATAGCAGCTGTGATTCTGGTTCAGAGAGTCAGCTTTCTTTGTATATTTGTTCTTGGTTGCATTTATTGCCCAACCCTTTCCTTGAGGGCGGTCAGTGAACCGTATAGTGAGGGACTGGAGTCACGTGCAGGCCACACCAGGTAGGGATAGCAGGTTCCCTGATGGACATTGGTGGACCAGTTGGGTTTTTACTGCTTCATGGTCATTTTCTCAGGTGCCAGCCCATAAATGACCAGATTCATTAAATTCAGCTTTACGTGGTGGGATTTGAACTCGCATCTTCTGGGTCACTAGTCCAGTGCCATCGCCACCACACTATACCTTACCTCTACTGTGTCCTTTTAACATATAATAAACCATAAAACAAATGCCTGGTATCTTGGGACAATCAACCATCCTTGGGATTTCTTAATTTTCCAGGCCGGATTACAGTTATTTTTGAGGACGGTCTGGGACTGGTCGATTTCCACATCTCCAAGCGGCTCTGTGTCTTGTACGTTTCCGAGGCAGATCTCGTGGTTGGAAACAGCTACAAAAGAAAGCTTGTCCGATTTCGGAATGTAAGTCTCTGGGCACTTCATTTAATAAGAAAATAGTTGCCATAAATTTCTCTGCTGCTGAAGTGCTGCCTGATGTTGGTGTAAAGTTCAACGTAAAGAGTCCGCCCTCCTTCACATGTGTCCTGTGTGTCGGTGTCTGTATGTGATCCTGCCGTGTCCACATCTGACACGCTCCTTAGGAAAGATTTATTGGCCTTGGAGGGGGGGCAGCGCAGATTCACCAGAATGATACCGGGGCTAAAATGGTTAAATTATGAGGACAGGTTGCATAGACTGGGCTTGTATTCCCTCGAGTTTAGAAGGTTGAGGGGGATATGATTGAGGTGTTTAAAATAATAAAAGGGATTCGATAGGGTAGATAGACAGAAACTATTCCTTTCGTGGGAGAGTCCAGAACAAGGGAGCATAACCTTAAAATTAGAGCTAGGCCGCTCAGGGGTGAAATCAGGAAGCACTTCTTCACACAAAGGGGAGTGGAAATCTGGAACTCTCTCCATCAATAAGCTGTGGATGCTGGGGGTCAGTTGGAGCTTTCAAGACCGAGATTGATAGATTTTTGTTAGGTAAGGGTATGGAACAAAGGTGGGTAAACAGAGTTGAGGTGTACAGCTCAGCCATGATCTGATTGAATAGCAGAACAGGCTCTAGGGGCTGAATGAACCTCCTGTTCTATCACAAGAGCAGGGTTCCCGGTTGAGGTTTCTTTCCCTCTCCCCAGTACAGGGTTGCTACGGTTAATTGTTACTGCAGCCCAAGCTGAGAAGAGCTGACATAGCACAATCCTTCAATACTACACTAGGTGGCTCATGTACTCACTGAGCCATTGAGAGAGCTGGGTGGGAGGTGGGAGGGTGGGGGGTGGGTTTGGTATAGGGAGACCACTACAAGACCCCTATGGGACCATCAATGTTTTCTCTCTGGTTTTGAGGGAGGGGCAGAGTGGACCGTAAGACCATAAGAGATAGGAGCAGGAGTAGGCCATTCGGCCCCTCGAGCCTGCTCCGCCATTCAATGAGAACATGGCTGATCTGATTTTTACCTCAACTCCACTTTCCCACCTTTTCCCCATATCCTTTGACTCCCTTGCTGATCAAAAATTTGTCTAACTCAGCCTTGAATGTATTCATTGACTCAGCCTCCGCAGCTTTTTGGGGTAAAGAATTCCAAAGATTCACAACCCTCTGGGAGAAGAAATTCCTCCTCATTTCCGTCTTAAACGGGCGACCCCTTATTCTGAGACTATGCCCCCTAGTTTTAGATTCCCCCATGAGGGTAACATCCTCTCAGCATCTACCCTATCGAGTCCCCTCAGAATCTTGTATGTTTCAATAAGATCTCCTCTCATTCTTCTAAACTCCAATGAGTATAGACCCAACCTGTTCAATCTCTCCTCATAAGACAACCCTTCCATACCCGGAATCAACCTAGTGAACCTTCTCTGAACTGCCTCCAATGCAAGTATGTCCTCCCTTAAATAAGGACACCAGAACTGTACGCAGTACTCCAGGTGTGGTCTCACCTCTCACCAGCACCCTGTACAGTTGTAGCATGACTTCCCTGCTTTTATACTCCATCCCCCTCGAAATAAAGGCCAATATTCCGTTTGCCTTCCGGATTACCTGCTGCATCTGTATGTTAACTTTTTGTGTTTCATGTACAAGGACACCCAGATCCCTCTGTACTGCAGCATTTTGTAGTATTTCTCCATTCAAATAATATTTTGCTTTTTTATTTTTCCTCCCAAAGTGGATGACTTCACATTTTCCCACATTATATTCCATCTGCCAAATTTTTGCCCATTTGCTTAACCTGTCGATATCCCTTTGCAGACACTTTGGGCCCGATTTTACCAGGGGTGCGGGTGGGCCTGCGGGCGCGTTGAAAACGCGCCCGGTGAAATTAGTGGGTTACCCGCGCGATCGTAGCAGGCAACACACTAATTGGATCCACTTACCTGCTCCTCCGGGTTCCCCGATGCTGATCTGCGCGTCGGGCGGGCTGCGCATGCGCAGTAAGATCTGTCAGCTGGAGGTGCTCTATTTAAAGAGACAGTCCTCCACTGACAGATGCTGCCAAAAACAGCAAAAATTACAGCATGGAGCAGCCCAGGGGGAAGGCTGCTCCCAGTTTAATGTTGCCTCACCCCAGGTATCATTAGATGGGGTGAGGAGGAGGGGGAGGACAGAGATCTTCCACCCGGCGGGCGGGAGGAAGCGGCCTGCCTCTGCCACCAGGAAGGCCTGGCTCGAGGTGGCAGAGGAGCTCACCTGCGCCACCAACATATCGCCCACCTGCACACAGTGCAGGAGGCGCTCCAATGACCTCAGTAGGTCAGCCACAGTGAGAACACTTACTCATTCCCCTACATTCCGTCTGCCACAACACTGCCCCCACCCCACATCTCCTTCAGCATTGCCAACACTACTCTGTCACATCACCCCTCATACCCACTCAAACCTCATCCTCATCTTACCTGCACCTACTCACCTCGCGAGTACTCACCCCGCCACTACCACGCAACCCAATCCTCATACAATCTCATGGCTCTATCCCATACTCACCCTCTCGTGCATCTCTCTCACGGTCAGCCTCACTCAACCTGCCACCACCTGTGCTGCAGCCACAGGGCATGCATCACATATGTGCAGTAGGCAGCGTAAGACAAACGTGTCGTGAGCATGAAGGGGATGCACAAGGGTGTTTGAGGGTTTGTCATGGTTCTTACATCTATTGACTTAAAGAACAACTCACATCACACATTATATTGGCACCAATACTGCCATGTCTTCGCGAATCCTGACCGGTTTGTGGAATAATGCCCGCTCCTGGGTATCCCTATGAATACCCACCACTGATGCCACCCAGTGTGTCACTGCAGAGTGGGCGTAGGTGTATTTGCAGGGCTCTTCTGCGCAGACGACTGAGAGACATCGGGGATGTCCCCGGCTGCAGCCTGGAAGGCTGTGGAGCAGAAGTTCGGGAGGGTAGTGGTGACTTTGACAGCGACAGGTAGGAAGATGGTGCTCGGGCCAGCCAGGAGCAGCTCGGCATGAAAGAGGCTGCAGATGTCCACGGCTACATGTCGACTGACTCTGAGCCTCCGTGTGCACTGCTGCTCAGAGAAGTCCAGGAGGCTGAGCCTCGGTCTGTGGACCCTGTGGCGAGGGTAGTGCCCTCTGCGACGCATCTCTCTCTGCGGTAGCCCTCCCTCCTGCTGTACAGGTGGATGTGTCACAGCACTCTGTTGTGGAGCTCCACGTGTCAGAGGTGGACGGCGAGGCTGGTGATGCTGTTCGTCCTCCGAGGAGGTCATGACTGCAGCTACGGCGGCCCCCATCCGCAAGATGTACATCAGAGGGGGTCCGCAAGGTAGGTACATGTCTCCGGACCCCGGGGTAAGTGTGCAGATTGGTGACTTTGACCGTCAGGAGGAGGGTGGTGGAGGCCAAACTTTGTCCCAGGTGACAGAGCGGCCTCCTGCAATGGCTGAGGATCTCTCCCCCCCGACCTGTCAAATGGACCTTTGCAGCTGCCACAGGCTGACTGCTGCAACACGTCCATTTCAACTGGGACTGTTTCCCCCAGTGTGTGAAACAGTCCCATGTTTATCCAAAATCACACACAGTCCCTTAATCAGATCAGTTAATGACCTGAACAACCAAAGTAAATACTCTCAAGTGGCATCCCGCTGGCTTTAATTGCCTGCGGGATTCCCACCAGCGGGGGCTGCGCACGCACCCCTGCACGTCAGCGCGGAACCCGGAAGTGGGCGGGATCGAGGCGCGATCCGGTCCCGCTCCTCCATTTCGGGATTTTCGAGGCCCCCCCGCCGAGAACGCACCCGAGAGCGGGTGCTAAAATCGGCCCCTTTGTGTCCTCATCGCAACTTGCTTTTCCACCTAATGTAGAATGTTAAACTGAGCCCTATCTGCTCTGGTGGACATTTGAAGAGCAGGAAGTTCTCCGTGTGTCCTGGCCAACATTCATCCCTCAAATCAATTATTCATCTCACTGGCTATGGGACTTTGCTAGTGCAGAATGGCTACTATATTTGTCACTTCATTCATTATATGAAACCTATTGAGATATTTCAATGCGAAAGGTGCCCTATAACTCCCAAGTATTGTTAGTTTTTCTCTGTTTTGGGTCTTCAGACTCTGCTAAGAGTGGTGCCCACCTGTCTGGTAGTGGGTCCTTGAGGATAAGGCTCACTGGCATCCTTTCATAGTCTTGATATCACATCAGGAGGCACCCAGTCTGGAAGCTTTAGTGTAAGCTGAGTCCTCCTTTGTTTGCTCTGTTTTACCTCTTTTTCTGAAGACATTGACTCTTGTGCATCGGTTCCATAGGCTCGGCAGCCTCCTGTAGTCCAAGTGACCAATCATCTGTGAGTTTGGGATCAGTTCACCAAGATCAGTACAGCTGAGGGAAGTCATTCTTTAGAAACATGCCCCCATCACAGCCTCCATAGCCCAGAAACCATTCCAAGAACTAATTGTTCTTTGTGATCGCACAATCTTTCCTGAACTTGCCTCTTGTTAGGTTGTACCTGCAGTCACGGTTTAACTTGAAACTCTTCCCGGGATTAACCTTTTCCACCACCATTCAGTAACCAAGGGAGTAAAACACACTCGATGATCAAAAAACACTCCCACACTCTGCTTTTCATTTCATCATTTTACCAACAAACGCACAAAAAGGTTAAAGTTCACACGCACACACCGTGTGAATGTGAGTGTTGAGATCACGTGCCCAGTGACGGGGTCTATTACTCATTAGAAAATAAATAATCAGAAATACAATTCGCCACATCTGGATTCCCAGTTCACCATATGTGTCTAATGTTTTGGACAACACTGCTCCAACTACCTGGGTGAAGTACTGTACCACTGCTAGTAACTGTGGGAGACTACTTCAGCAGGAATTAGTGACTGCAGGAGAGGGAGGAAGTTGATGGGGAAGAATGTAAAAATAAAAAGGCATAGCGTGGTTTTGAGTGTATTCAGGGTCTTTGAGGATGAAAGTCACAGTGAGGTATCCTAATTGTTTGTGGATTAAATGATCTGTCCATTTTGCCAATATTTTGACCTGGTTCTTCTCCCCTCAATATGATCAGGCGAGCACTTTAAATGGAATAGTTGTGGTGGAGAGGACCCAGTTGAGTAAGCAATACTTCCCTGCAGTGCAGAAGTTTGTGGTATTGGAGCTGGGCATGACGCTGCTGCCTGTAGCCAGCCAGACCGAGGCCTCACAACTCATCACCCAGCTGGTAAGAGGTGTTTGTCTTCTTGTTTCGATGCCTTCCTCCAATTCTGGCCTCTTGCGCGTCCCAGATTTCCTTCGCGCCACCATTGGCAGCTGTGCCTTCAGCTGCCTACGCCCTAAGCTCTGGAATTCCCTCCCTCCCCCAGGTAAATTGGAATCAAAGATTGGCAGGCAAAACTGTAATTGAACAGTGGGCGGCCTTTATGGAGGAGATGGTTCGGGTACAGTCTAGGGACATTCCCATGAGGCAGAAAGGTAGGGCAACTAAAGCCAGAGCTCCCTGGATCACAAAAGAGAGAGTGAGTAAGATGAAATGGGAAAAAAAGGGGCATATGACAGATGTCAGGTTGATAATACAAGTGAGAACCAGGCAGAATATAGAAAGTTCAGAGGGGAAGTGAAAAAGGAAATAAGAGGGGCAAAGAGAGAGTATGAGAATAGACTGGCGGCCAACATAAAAGGGAATCCAAAAGTCTTCTACAGGCATCTAAACAGTAAGCGGGTAGTAAGAGGAGGGGTGGGACTGATTAGGAGCCATAAAGGAGATCTACGCATGGAGGCAGAGGGTGTGGCCGAGGTGGTAAATGTGAACTTTGCATCTGTCTTTACCAAGGAAGAAGATGCTGCCACAGTCACAGTAAAGGAAGATATAGTTGAGATAGTGGATGGGCTAATAATTGATAAAGAAGAGGTACTAGAAAGTCTGGCTGTACTTAAAGTAGATAAGTCACCCGGTCCGGATGGGATGCATGCTAGGTTGCTGAGGGAAGTAAGGGTGGAAATTGCGGAGGTACTGGCCATAATCTTCCAAACATCCTTAGATACGGGGGTGGTGCCAGAGGACTGGGGAATTGCAAATGTTACACCTTTGTTCAAAAAAGCGTGTACGGATAAACCCAGCAACTACAGGCCTGTCAGTTTAACCTCAGTGGTGGGGAAACTTTTAGAAACAATAATCTGGGACAGAAATAACAGTCACTTGGACGAGTGTGGATTAATCAGGGAAAGCCAGCACGGATTTGTTAAAGGCAAATTGTGTTTAACTAACTTTTTTGATGAGGTAAAAGAGAGAGTAGATGAGGGCAATGCAGCTGATGTGGTGTATATGGACTTTCAAAAGGTGTTTGATAAAGTGCTGCATAGTAGGCTTATCAAGATCGCACCCATGGAATAAAGGGGGCAGGAGCAACACGGATACAGAATTGGCCAAGTGACAGGAAACAGAGAGTAGTGGTGAACGGTTGTTTTTCGGACTGGAGGGAGGTGTACAGTGGTGTTCCCCAGGGGTCAGTGCTGGGACCACTGCTTTTCTTGATATATATTAATGACTTGGACTTGGGTGTACAGGGCACAATTTCCAAATTTGCAAATGACACAAAACTTGGGAGGGTAGTAAACAGTGAGGAGGATAGTGATAGACTTCAAGAGGATATAGACAGGCTGGTGGAATGGGCGGACACGTGGCAGATGAAATTTAACACAGAAAAATGTGAAGTGATACATTTCGGTAGGAAGAACGAGGAGAGGCAATATAAACTAGAGGGGACAACTCTATAAAGGGTACAGGAACAGAGAGATCTGGGGGTATATGTACACAAATCATTGAGGGTGGCAAGGCAGATTGAGAAAGAGGTTAAAAAAGCATACGGGATCCTGGGCTTTATAAATAGAGGCATAGAGTACAAAAGTAAGGAAGTCATGATGAACCTTTATAAAACACTGGTTTGGCCACAACTGGAGTATTGTGTCCAGTTCTGGGCACTGCACTTTGAGAAAGAAGTGAAGGCCTTGGAGAGGGTGCAGAAAAGATTTACTAGAATGATTCCAGGGATGAGGGACTTTAGTTACGTGGATAGACTGGAGAAGCTGGGGTTGTTCTCCTTGGAACAGAGACGGTTGCGAGGAGATTTGATAGAGGTATTCAAAATCATGAAAGGTCTAGACAAGGTAGATAGAGAGAAACTGTTCCCTTTGGCGGAAGGGTCAAGAACCAGAGGACATAGATTTGGACATAGAAATGGCAGAGAAATTAAACAAATACTTTGTGTCTGTCTTCATGGAAGAAGACACAAAAAAACTCCCAGAAATATTAGAGAACCAAGGGTCTGGCGAGAATGAGGAACTGAAAGAAATTAGTATTCGTAAAAAAAATTGTACTAGAGAAATGAATGGGACTGAAAGTCGATAAATCCCAAGGACCTGATGATCTACATCCTGGGGTTTTGAAAGAGGTCACTATAGAGATAGTGGATGCATTGGTTGTCATCTTCCAAAATTCTATAGATTCTGGAATGGTTCCTGCAGATTGGAGGGTGGCAAATGTAACCCCAGTATTTAAGAAAGAAGGGAGAGAAAACAGGGAACTACAGACCTGTTAGCCTGACATCAGTAGTAGGGAAAATGCTAGAGTCTATTATAAAGGATGTGATAACAGGACACTTAGAAAATAATAATAGGATTTGGCAGAGTCAACATTGATTTATGAAAGGGAAATCATGTTTGACAAACCTATTGGAGTTCTTTGAGGATGTAACTAGTAGAATAAATAAGGGGGAACCAGTGGATGTGGTGTATTTGGATTTTCAGAAGGCATCAATAAGGTCCCACACAGGAGGTTGGTGAACAAAGTCAGAGCTCACGGAATTGGGGTAATATACTGGCATGGATTGAGAATTGGTTAACAGACAGGAAACAGAGAGCAGGAATAAACGGGTCTTTTTCAGGTTGGCAGACTGTGACCAGTGGGGTACCGCAGGGATCAGTGCTTGGGCCCCAGCTATTCACAATATATATCAATGATTTGGATGAGGGGGACAAATGTAATATTTCCAAGTTTGCTGATGACACAAAACTAGGTGGGATCGTGAGTTGTGAGGAGGCTTCAAGGGGATATACACAGGCTAAGTGAGTGGGCAAGAACATGGCAGATGGAATAGAATGTGGAAAAACAGAAATGCAGTGCATTTTTTAAATGGTGAGAGGTTGGGAAATGTTGATGTTCAAAGGGACCTGGGTGTCCTTGTACATGAGTCACTGAAAGCTAACATGCAGGTGCAGCAAGCAATTAGAAAGGCAAATGGTATGTTGGCCTTTATTTCAAGAGGATTTGAGTACAGGAGTAAAGATGTCTTAGTGCAATTATATAGGGCCTTAGTGAGACCGCACCTGGAGTATTGTGTACAATTTTGGTCTCCTTACCTAAGAGGATATACTTGCCATAGAGGGAGTGCAACGAAGGTTCACCAGACTGATTCCTGGGATGGCGGGATTGTCGTATGAGGAGAGATTGAGTAGACTAGGCCTGTATTCTCTAGAGTTTAGAAGAATGAGAGGTGATCTCATTGAAACATAGAAAATTCTTACAGGGCTCTACAGGGTAGATGCAGGGAGGATGTTTCCCCTGGCTGGGGAGTCTAGAACCAGGGGTCACAGTCTCAGGATAAGGGGTAGGCCATTTAGGACTGAGATGAGGAGAAATTTCTTCACTCAGAGGGTGGTGAATCTTTGGAATTCTCTCCCCCAGAGGGCTGTGGAGACTCAGTCATTGAGTACATTCAAAACAGAGATCGATAGATTTCTAGATATTAAAGGCATCAAGGGATATGGGGATGATGCAGGAAAATGGTGTTGAGGTAGAAGATCAGCCATGATCTTGTTGAATGGCGGAGCAGGCTCGAGGGGCTGGATGGCCTACTCCTGCTCCTATTTCTTATGTTCTTACATTCTAATGTTAAGGTGATAGGCAAAAGAACGAAAGGTGACATGAGGAAAAACTTTTTTACACAGCCAATGGTTAGGATGTGGAATGCACTGCCTGAGGGGGTGGTGGAGGCAGGAGGGAGAGAAAAAGCAGGGAATTACAGACCAGTTAGCCTAACATCAGTAGTGGGGAAAATGCTAGAGTCTATTATAAAGGATGTGATAACAGAACACTTGGAAGGCATTAACGGGATTGGACAAAGTCAGCATGGGTTTATGAAAGGGAAATCATGCTTAACAAATCTACTGGAGTTTTTTGAGGGTGTAACTAGTAGAATAGTTAGGGGAGAACCAGTGGATGTGGTGTATTTGGATTTTCAGAAGGCTTTTGATAAGGTCCCACACACTAGGTTAGTGTGCAAAATTAAAGCACATGGGATTGGGGGGAATATACTGGCATGGATTGAGGATTGGTTGACAGACAGGAAACAGAGAGTAGGAATAAATGGGTCTTTTTCGAGGTGGCAGGCAGTGACTAGTGGGGTACCGCAGGGATCAGTGCTTGGGCCCCAGCTATTCACAATATATATCAATGATTTAGATGAGGGAACTAAATGTAACATTTCCAAGTTTGCAGACGACACAAAGCTGGGGTGGAATGTGAGCTGTGAGGAGGATGCAAAGAGACTCCAATGTGATTTAGACAAGTTGGGTGAGTGGGCAAGAACATGGCAGATGCAGTATAATGTGCATAAATGTGAGGTTATCCACGTTGGTTGTAAAAACAGAAAGACAGATTATTATCTGAATGGTGATAGATTGGGAAAAGGGGAGGTGCAACGAGACCTGGGTGTCCTTGTACACCAGTCGCTGAAAGTGAGCATTCAGGTGCAGCAAGCAGTTAGGAAGGCGAATGGTATGTTGGCTTTCATTGCAAGAGGATTTGAGTACAGGAACAGGGATATCTTACTGCAGTTATACAGGGCCTTGGTGCGACCACATCTGGAATATTGTGTGCAGTTTTGGTCTCCTTATCTGAGGAAGGATGTCCTTGCCATGGAGGGAATGCAACGAAGGTTTACCAGACTGATTCCTGGGATGGCAGGACTGACGTATGAGGAGAGATTGGGTCGACTCGGCCTGTATTCACTCGAGTTTAGAAGAATGAGAGGTGATCTCATCGAAACATATAAAATTCTAACAGGACTAGACAGACTAGATGCAGGAAGGATGTTCCCGATGGCAGAACCGGGGTCACAGTCTCAGGATACGGGGAATGCCCTTTAGAACTGAGATGGGGAGAAATTTCTTCACTCAGAGGGTGGTGAACCTGTGGAATTCTCTACCACAGAAGGCAGTGGAGGCCAAGTCATTAGATGTATTCAAGAAGGAGATAGATATATTTCTTAATGCTAAAGGGAACAAGGGATATGGGGAAAAAGCGGGCACAGAGTACTGAGTTAGACGATCAGCCATTATTATTTTGAATGGCGGAGCAGGCCCGAAGGGCCGAATGGCCTACTCTTGCTCCTATTTTCTATGATTCTATGATTCACTCATAACCTTCAAAAGGGAATTGGATAAGTACTTCAAAGGAAAACATTTGCAGGACTAAAGGAATAGGGCAGGGGAGTGCGACTAGCTGGATTGCTCTTGCATAGAGCCGTCGCGGACTCGATGGGCCGAATGGCCTCCTTCCATGCTGTAACCTTTCTATGATTCTATCATTTGATAAACCTCTCTACCTCTCTCTGCTCTTTTAAGACACTCCTTAAAACCTACCTCTTTGACTAAGCTTTTGGTCACCTGTCCTAATATTCCTTTATGGTTCGGTACAAGTTTAGTTTGATCGCTCCTGTGAAGAGCCTCGGGGCGTTTTACTACGTTAAAGGTGCTGTATAAAAGCGCGTTGTTGTTCATTGAGGTTTGATGTTTCTCACCAAAAGTTGTGTCAGACTTCCTTCAGTGAGTGGTGCTTCTCAACAACTGGGAGTGTACACCGTGGGCTGTGTAGCTCACAGCCGTCAGTAACGCTGCACACGGGAAATTCTCACTTGTTCTCCTGCCAGTTCAAAGGTGGAAATATTACAGGATAAAATCACTAAAGTATTTATGCTTCAAAAAGAAAGAATTTTCATTTCTATAGCGTCACTCATGACCTCACGATGCCCTCAACAACCAATGAAGTGTAATGTAGGAAACGGAACAGCCAATTTGTGCACAGCAAGATCCCACACACAGCAATGTGATAACGACCAGATAATCTGTTTTGTGATGTTGGTTGAGGGATAAATATTGCCCAGAACACCGGGGAGAACTTTTTTGAATAATGCCATGGGATCTTTTATGTCCACCTGAGGGGGCAGACAGAGCCTCGGTTTAATATCTCACCCGAAAGTCGACAGAACATTGGGAGAGCCCTCTGCTCTTCTGCAAGTAGTGCTTTGGGATCTTTTACATTCACATGAGCAAGCAGATGGTGCCTTGAAACAGTGCAGCACTCCCTCAGTATTGGCCCTCTGACAGTGCAGCACTCCCTCAGTATTGGCCCTCTGACAGTGCAGCACTCCCTCAGTATTGGCCCTCTGACAGTGCAGCACTCCCTCAGTACTGCACTGAAGTGTCAGCCTGGATTATGTGCCCAAGTCTCTGGAGTGGGGTTTGAACCCACAATCTTCTGACTCAGCGGCGAGAGTGCTACACACTGAGCCACGGCTGACACCTACGTGAACTATTTGGAACTGGTCACTGCTATGAGCACAAGCCAGTATTATCCTTGCAGTATATAGTAGCATCAGCTTGCTGTGAGAACTCTTCGTAAATAAATGCCTTCACCAGTCCACTGTAACAAACAGTTCCCGTTGCTGTACGCCTGTAATGTCTTTAGTTCCATGATGTTTCCCTTCATGAGAATACATGGAATCTAGGCCTCTTTGTGTCAGCTTGGCTCAGTTGGTAGCACTGTGGTCTGAGCGAGACGATTGTGGGTTCAAGCCCCACTCCAGGGCTTGCGCACATAATCTAGGCTGACACGATCTTGCAGTACTGAGGGAGTGCTGCATTGTATCAAGGCACAATCTGCCTGTTCACGTGGATGTAAAACACCCCATAGCACTATTCGAAGAAGAGCAGGGTGTTCTCCCAATGTTCTGACCAGCATTTATCCTTAAACCAACGCCACCAAAAACAGAATAACTTGTCTGCAACATTTGCCAACAAAACAACAGCGACTTTACTTCAAAAGCAGTTGATGGGCTGCGAAACACCTTGGGACATCCGGAGGATGTGAAAGGTGCCAAAAGAAACAAAGAATTTTCATTTCTTTTCTTTATGGACCTCTTGTGACACAACCAGATGGAAGAAGTAAGTGATTAATCGGTAACTCAGTCCAGCGTTCAGGATATTTTGCCCTTTGAAGATGGGACTATCTTGCCAGCATCATTAAAACAATCTCAAAGTAACCAATATTGTTTTGCCCTGTGACAATATTGCCATATTAACATCTCCCAGCGATCACATTGTGACAGGATAGGGGGCAATTGCTGTGGAGAGTTGGGGTGGACCTTTTTGAAATACAGTGCTGTGTGTTGTCACTATTTGTTTAGTTGCTTGTTTGTGTTTATCTAAATTAATGCCCGATTGATCGAATCTGCCTGCCTTTGCTGATGGTCCAGCTTTGGCCTGACATTTTTATGGAAGAAATAGGCATCATATTAATCTGTGACCATAGCTTTTGAAGATTTGTAGATATGACTACGGTGCACATTGCTATTTTTTAATCACTCACGTTTTTGCTATTTTTAAAAATTCTTTTTTCCTGGCTTTGTTTAAAATTAGGGGAGTTCTCCCCGGTGTCCTGGCCAATATTTATCCCTTAACCAACATCGCTAAAACAGTTTATCTGGTCATTGTCTCATTGCTGTTTGTGGGATCTTGCTGTTCGCAAATCGGCTGCTGCGTTTCCTACATTACAACAGTGACTACACTTCAAAAAATAATAAATTGCCTGTAAAGGGCTTTGGGATGTCCTGAGGTCATGAAAGGCGCTATATAAATGCAAGCCTTTCTTTCCCAGTCTCTTGTACCCGGTGCTGTGCAGAAGAAACATGTTGTCACTAGAGAGCGTGCTGACCCTACACACTGTTCATTACAGGTTCACGAGGAGAGCAGGGAGCAGGGCCGCAATCCCTTCCTGCGCAGGAGGCGCTGCGGTTTGTCCGACGCTGGGGTCCTTGCCTCCGTCCAGCAGATTCCTGGGGTCGGGAGGGTCAAAGCGACAAGCCTGCTCCGGCACTTTCCCAGCATTCAGCAGCTCAGCGATGCCAGCCCCCAGGAGCTGGAAGCAGTGACGGGACGGGCAGCAGCGCAGCAGATCACAGCCTTCTTCTCCCCGACACACTGACGGGCGGGAGATCACAGCCGCCTTCTCCCCGACACACTGACGGGTGGGAGATCACAGCCTTCTCCCCGACACACTGACGGGCGGGAGATCACAGCCGCCTTCTCCCCGACACACTGACGGTCTGGAGATCACAGCCTTCTCCCCGACACACTGACGGGTGGGAGATCACAGCCTTCTCCCCGACACACTGACGGGCGGGAGATCACAGCCGCCTTCTCCCTGACACACTGACGGTCTGGAGATCACAGCCTTCTCCCCGACACACTGACGGGCGGGAGATCACAGCCTTCTCCCCGACACACTGACGGGCGGGAGATCACAGCCTTCTCCCCGACACACTGACGGGCGGGAGATCACAGCCTTCTCCCCGACACACTGACGGGCGGGAGATCACAGCCTTCTTCTCCCCGACACACTGACGGGCGGGAGATCACAGCCGCCTTCTCCCTGACACACTGACGGTCTGGAGATCACAGCCTTCTCCCCGACACACTGACGGGCGGGAGATCACAGCCTTCTCCCCGACGCACTGACGGGCGGGAGATCACAGCCTTCTTCTCCCCGACACACTGACGGGCGGGAGATCACAGCCTTCTCCCCGACACACTGACGGGCGGGAGATCACAGCCTTCTTCTCCCCGACACACTGACGGGCGGGAGATCACAGCCTTCTCCCCGACACACTGACGGGCGGGAGATCACAGCCTTCTTCTCCCCGACACACTGACGGGCGGGAGATCACAGCCTTCTCCCCGACACACTGACGGGCGGGAGATCACAGCCTTCTCCCCGACACACTGACGGGCGGGAGATCACAGCCTTCTTCTCCCCGACACACTGACGGGCGGGAGATCACAGCCTTCTCCCCGACACACTGACGGGCGGGAGATCACAGCCTTCTCCCCGACGCACTGACGGTCTGGAGATCACAGCCTTCTCCCCGACACACTGACGGGCGGGAGATCACAGCCTTCTCCCCGACACACTGACGGGCGGGAGATCACAGCCTTCTCCCCGACACACTGACGGGCGGGAGATCACAGCCTTCTTCTCCCGACACACTGACGGGCGGGAGATCACAGCCTTCTCCCCGACACACTGGCGGGCGGGAGATCACAGCCTTCTTCTCCCGACACACTGACGGGCGGGAGATCACAGCCTTCTCCCCGACACACTGACGGGCGGGAGATCACAGCCTTCTCCCCGACACACTGACGGGCGGGAGATCACAGCCTTCTTCTCCCCGACACACTGACGGGCGGGAGATCACAGCCTTCTTCTCCCCGACACACTGACGGGCGGGAGATCACAGCCTTCTCCCCGACACACTGACGGGCGGGAGATCACAGCCTTCTTCTCCCCGACACACTGACGGGCGGGAGATCACAGCCTTCTTCTCCCCGACGCACTGACGGTCTGGAGATCACAGCCGCCTTCTCCCCGACACACTGACGGTCTGGAGATCACAGCCTTCTCCCCGACACACTGACGGTCTGGAGATCACAGCCTTCTCCCCGACACACTGACGGTCTGGAGATCACAGCCTTCTCCCCGACACACTGACGGTCTGGAGATCACAGCCTTCTCCCCGACACACTGACGGGCGGGAGATCACAGCCTTCTCCCCGACACACTGACGGGCGGGAGATCACAGCCTTCTCCCCGACACACTGACGGGCGGGAGATCACAGCCTTCTCCCCGACACACTGACGGGCGGGAGATCACAGCCTTCTCCCCGACACACTGACGGGCGGGAGATCACAGCCGCCTTCTTCTCCCGACACACTGACGGGCGGGAGATCACAGCCGCCTTCTCCCCGACACACTGACGGTCTGGAGATCACAGCCGCCTTCTCCCGACACACTGACGGTCTGGAGATCACAGCCGCCTTCTCCCCGACACACTGACGGGCGGGAGATCACAGCCTTCTCCCCGACACACTGACGGGCGGGAGATCACAGCCTTCTCCCCGACACACTGACGGGCGGGAGATCACAGCCGCCTTCTACCTGATGCCCTGCGTGGATCGGCCGCCCTGTTAACTGATTGTTAATGTTGGTACTTTGCCCACTCGGGTGCTGCATGGTGAGGGGGCGTCACGGTGCTAGGCAGCGGGAACTGTTCTCACTCGAGCAGTGCTCTCGGGATCGAGCTCGGGCTTGCCCAGTCCCAGGTGAGTGGGCTCTGACATGTGTAACTCTTCCCTTTGGGGGGTGGAGGCTTTATAAGCTGCCACCAGAGGCAGCTGGGACTCATTGTAAGGGTCGCTTGTTGTGCGGGACAGGTTCTCCCACAGCACCCTGTAAATAATAGTTTAATGTGCATTTCAACACAGAAGGGCTGTGCCGGAACCCTGACTGAATGTGTATCTGAGGTCAGGGAGAGGTGGGGACCACCACCCCAGCTCAATGAATATGGGGGTGGGAGGGGGCCTGGCAACCCTGTACCCTGAGTGTTTGATTTCAGTCAGAAAATGTAATTCCCTCCCATTAATCTTGAGCTGATTCAGTCCTCTGGTGTGATGAACCAAGTTCCCAGTCTCCTCCTGAGACTCGACAGTAAGTGTGATTGGGATATTCAACCTGTGAGGGCATCACCAAGCTTGGTCCTGACGTCCACGTGGTGGTGTCCGCCCCCCCGCCCCTCCCTGTCTCCGCCGCCCGCCCCTCCCTGTCTCCGCCGCCCGCCCCTCCCTGTCTCCGCCGCCCGCCCCTCCCTGTCTCCGCCGCCCGCCCCTCCCTGTCTCCGCCGCCCGCCCCTCCCTGTCTCCGCCGCCCGCCCCTCCCTGTCTCCGCCGCCCGCCCCTCCCTGTCTCCGCCGCCCGCCCCTCCCTGTCTCCGCCGCCCGCCCCTCCCTGTCTCCGCCGCCCGCCCCTCCCTGTCTCCGCCGCCCGCCCCTCCCTGTCTCCGCCGCCCGCCCCTCCCTGTCTCCGCCGCCCGCCCCTCCCTGTCTCCGCCGCCCGCCCCTCCCTGTCTCCGCCGCCCGCCCCTCCCTGTCTCCGCCGCCCGCCCCTCCCTGTCTCCGCCGCCCGCCCCTCCCTGTCTCCGCCGCCCGCCCCTCCCTGTCTCCGCCCCTCCCTGTCTCCGCCCCTCCCCACCCCTCCCTCCCCACCGCTACTCCCTCCCCCGGCTCTGCTGACCCAGCAATGTTATGGCCAATTGCTGCGCCAGTTTGGGTCAGACCTGGACCTTGGTCTGTAACTCAACACCACACTGGGTGGTGGATTTTCCTGCTTAGCCATTGGGGGATGGGGAATGGGGGAATGGGGGGATGGGGAATGGGGGGATGGGAGGGGGAGGGGTTGTTATGCTCTATCCCCCTGCAGGACCAGTCTGCTGCTGTGATCTGTGATCGGTGTTTTTACAGAGTAACAGGCTGTGTCCTGAGAGCTACTGGACACAAGTGAGCTGACAGGGCAATGGATTCGTACAAAGAGTCTCAATAAAATGCTTCAAATGTCTTTTGCTCCCTGTACTGTTCACAAACAGGTGGGTCTCTGAGTCGGTGGGGGTGGGATTTCCTGATCCTGTCGGTGGGGGTGGGATTTCCCGATCCGGTCGGTGGGGGTGGGATTTCCCGATCCGGTCGGTGGGGGTGGGATTTCCCGATCCGGTCGGTGTGGGTGGGATTTCCCGATCCGGTCGGTGGGGGTGGGATTTCCCGATCCGGTCGGTGTGGGTGGGATTTCCCGATCCGGTCGGTGGGGGTGGGATTTCCCGATCCGGTCGGTGGGGGTGGGATTTCCCGATCCGGTCGGTGGGGGTGGGATTTCCCGATCCGGTCGGTGTGGGTGGGATTTCCCGATCCGGTCGGTGGGGGTGGGATTTCCCGATCCGGTCGGTGGGGGTGGGATTTCCCGATCCGGTCGGTGGGGGTGGGATTTCCCCCGGCGGAATTGGACTGGGGTCTGTGCTGCCGATTAATCACTGGTCTGTCCGGTGTGATGGGGGGGGTACTGGGCGGCTTTTCCCTCCGACGCTCCATCGATTTGAGTCCCATGGGTCCACGTTGTCTTTTTATTGGAAGTGTTGTATCAAAAAGCTGGGAGCAGTTAGACACGTTGACCATAGACAATCCCAGCGCTCCACTCCAGCCTATCACAAAGGAGGAACAGAATGATGGAATGCAATTTGACCAAACATGGAATCATAGAAAGGTTACAGCACGGAAGGAGGCCATTCGGCCCATCAAGTCCGTGCCGGCTCTATGCAAGAGCAATCCAGCTAGTCCCACTCCCCGCCCTATCCCCGTAGCCCTGCAAATTTTTTCCCTTCAAGTACTTATCCAGTTCCCTTTTGAAGGCCATGATTGAATCTGCCTCCACCACCCCCTCAGGCAGTGCATTCCAGATCCTAACCACTCACTGTGTAAAAAAAAGTTTTCCTCATGTCACCTTTGGTTCTTTTGCCAATTACTTTAAATCTATGTCCTCTGGTTCTTGACCCTTCTGCCAATGGGAGCAGTTTCTCTCTATCTACTCTGTCTAGACCCTTCATGATTTTGAACACTTCTATCAAATCTCCTCGTAACCGTCTCTGTTCCAAGGAGAACAACCCCACCTTCTCCAGTCTATCCACGTAACTAAAGTCCCTCATCCCTGGAATCATTCTAGTAAATCTCTTCTGCACCTTCTCTAAGGCCTTCACATCTTTTCTAAAGTGCGGTGCCCAGAACTGGATACAATACTTCAGTTGTGGCCGAACCAGTGTTTTATAAAGGTTCATCATGACTTCCATACTTTTGTACTCTATGCCTCTATTTATAAAGCCCAGGATCCCGTATGCTTTTTTAACTGCTTTCTCAACCTGCCCTGCCACCTTCAACAATTTGTGCACATGTACCCCCAGATCTCTCTGCTCCTGCACCCCTTTTAGAATTGTGCCCTCTAGTTTATATTGCCTTTCCTCGTTCTTCCTACCAAAATGTATCACTTCACATTTTTCTGTGTTAAATTTTATCAGCCATGTGTCCGCCCATTCCACCAGCCTGTCTATATCCTCTTGAAGTCTATCACTATCCTCCTCACTGTTCACTACCCTTCCAAGTTTTGTGTCATCTGCAAATTTGGAAATTGTGCCCTGTACACCCAAGTCCAAGTCATTAATATATATCAAGAAAAGCAGTGGTCCCAGCACTGACCCCTGGGGAACACCACTGTACACCTCCCTCCAGTTTGAAAAAGCAACCATTCACCACTACTCTCTGTTTCTTGTCCTTTAGCCAATTGTGTGTCCATGCTGCTACTGACGCCTTTATTCCATGGGCTGCAATCTTGATGATAGCCTATCATGTGGCACTTTATCAAACGCCTTTTGAAAGTCCATATACACCCCATCAACCGCATTGCCCTCATCGACCCTCTCTGTTACCTCCTCAAAAAATTATTTCTAAAAATAAAAATGGAAAATGCTGAAAATACTCAGGTCAGTCAACATCTGCGGAGAGAGAAAGAGTTAACGGTTCAGGTCAGATTTGCTGCAATCTCAGTATTTTGCTTTTATTTTACTGATTTCTAAACAGCTGCAACCCTGTGTAATTAAATGGGATTTGTTTCATTCCATCACTGTAAGCCAGTGGCTCTGAGAACAGCTGGAAAGAACTTTACAAACGTTTCCCCTTTTTCTATCGCCAGAGGGATAGAACATAAATGCCAGGAAGTGATAATGAGCTTATACAAAGTTCTCCACCTAGAGAGTATAATTCTGATCTCTGCACTGGGAGCATGCTGGCTTTGGGAAGGGTTCAGAACAGGCAACTAAATAACTAGTGAGGATTAAACACCTGAGCTGTGAGGAGAAGCTGTTGAGCTGGGAATGTTTACACTGGGGAAAAGGCAGCCCAGGAGACCTCACTGGATGGGATCTCTTATTTACATTTGAATGAATCAATACCATTAGCTTCCACCGTATCGTAGGGAATATGTTCCATAGTTTGACCACTTGCTTACTGAAAATTTCCGCAGATCAGTTCTTGCTGCGCTTCCTCTAGTGTAGTCCAGTCAAATTGCTGCCATTGTCCCTTTTAAGCAGCAGATTCCGATCCTGCTTCTTGAACTTGTAGTTAAGGGTAATTGTGGATGATTGGATCGACATCGTGGCCTTGACTGGTGATGACACCTTCCCCCTTAATGAAGCCTCCCTGCACGGCTATATCTTCCGCCACTTGCCCCGCCCAGATCACCAAATCACACCTTGGTCTGTCCCCCTACTCCTCTGGCACCTTCTCTGCCTTTGAGCATCTCACCTTGTTCCACCCCTCTCACCTCGCCTTTAAAATCCTCGTTCTCTACCGCCCTCCCAAGCACCACACCACGTTTCCCCCCGAGATATCTTCACTGCTTTCCTCCCTCAGCCTCTGCACCGAGCGACTTCTCATCCTCGGTGATTTCAATCTCCATCACAACTCATCATGCTCCCTCTCCTCTGAGTTCACTGCCCTCCTATCCTCCCTTAATCTCTCCCTCCATATAAACTCCCCTACCCATATTCACAGCCACCCCATAGACCTTGCCATCTCACGTGGCCTCTACTCCCATCGTCTCAATCACAGATCAGGCCATCTCTGATCACTTCCTTGTATCCCTCTCCACCCATATCCTCCTTCCCCCTCCCAATCCCACTTCCTTCTGTGTCCAACCCTGGAAAAAACTCTCCCCAAAGTCACTTACAACGACACTTTCAAATTCCTAACTGTCTAGCCTTTGGCCCTCCATTCACCACGACATTTCTGCAGCTATCAGTCTGCTCAATCACATTCTCACCTCCACCTTTGATGCCCTTGTCCCCATTACTCTCATTGATACTGGTCATTTCCCCCTGGTATGGCTCTCATCTCCACTCCCTTAAGTCCAAGGGATGCAGACTTGAACATTTATTGCGGACAACTGGTTTAGCCATTCATCGCCAGATCTGGCCGGACCACATAAAGCACTATCGGGTCCTGCTCTCCTCAGCTCGCCTGGTCCAATCGTAAACAGAAACAGTTGCAATGGCTTCCCGCACCGTTACCTCTGGAGTCCCCCAAGGATCTATCCTTGGCCCCCCCTCCTATGTCTCATCTACATGCTGCCCCTCAGCGACATCATCCAAAAATATGTTAGATTCCACATGTACGCTGACGACACCCACCTCTACCTCACAATCACCGCCACGGTCTCTCATTTGTCACACTGCTTGTCCGACTGGATGAGTGAAAATTTTCTCCAACTAAATATTGGGACGACCGAAGCCATTATCTGCTGCAAACTCCGTTCCCTCGTCACTGACTCCATCCCGCTCCCTGGCCACTGTCTGAGGCTGATCCAGACCGTTCGTAACCTTGGCGTCCTATTTGACCCTGAGATGAGCTTCTGACCACATATCCGCTCCATCACCAAGACCACCTACTTCCACCTCCATAACATTGCCCGTCTCCGCCCCTGCCTCAGCTCATCTACTGCTGAAACCCTCATCCATGCCTTTGTTACCTCTAGACTCGACTGTTCCAATACACTCCTGGCCGGCCTCCCATCATTCCACCCTCTATACACTTGAGCTCATCCAAAACTCTGCTGCCCGTATCCTAACTCCCACCAAGTCCCGTTCACCCATCACCCCTACATTAGCTCCCAGCCCGGCAACGCCTCTATTTTAAAACTCACCCTGGCTTTCAAATCACTCCATGGCTTCGCCCCTCCCTATCTCAGTAACCTCCTCCAGCCCTACAACCCTCAGATCTCTGCGCTCCTCCAATTCTTGCTTCTTGTGCATCCCCCGGCCTTCAGCTGCCTAGGCCCTAAGCTCTGGAATTCCCTCCCTATAACTCTCCACCTCTCTCTCTCCACCTCTCTCTCCTCCTTTAAAAGGCTCCTTAAAACCTATGTCTGACTGAGCTTTTGATTACCTGTCCTGATATCTCATGTGGCTCAGTGTCAGATTTTGTTTGCTAACCTCCCATTAAAGGTTCCATATAAATGCAAGTTGTTGTTGCTTCTGCACCAACTTCTCTCTGAGTCCGACTGTTGCTATTATTTCTCTCCCCGTTGATCTGACCTCTGCTAACTACTGCCGTTAGCCTAGCTCAATAAATGCAGCAGACTAGAGCAGTTTTACACTTTTATTTTGATCTTTAATTTCTACAGACTTTTTAAAAAAAATCTCATTTTACAGATGTAATCACAACATATAAATAAACCAAACAGAAAACAAAACAAAGACTGGAGGGGTGTGAGCTGGGTATCTACCTGGGGAGAAGTGCGTGTGTTTATATTAATCTAGATCATGGTCGTATATGGGGAGTGCACACTTTGTTGCTCCTGGAGTTTGCACAGGGAGTGGGTCATTGCAGGAACGATGGGATAGAGACTTTCTGTTTATCACTTTGGGACAGTCAACAGTAGGGGAGAAAACCAAGTACCCTTTAACAGGGAGAGCTCGTCACTCCCTTCTTATTCAATAGGTAATTGCACTCCCAGCTATAAAGTGTCATTACTTGGTGGATAGGTCCCATCCTGCAGAGTGAAGGGTCAACGCCTCTGATGATCAGTGTGCTCAGAGTCAGAGCATGCAAGTTGGAGACCGAGGGGCATTGATCGCACTCCTCTTCCCCATACCACTGTACAAAAGAGACAGAGAAAGTGCAGTAAACTACACAGTGGGGGCAGGCTCGTAGTGGAAAGATCAAATCACAAACATCTTGTAGTGATTAAATGAACTTGTTAAATACTGGACAAGTTCTGTACAAATATATAAATACTTATTGCAGTTAAACCCACACAGACCCTGGTAACAACCCAGTTAAGAGGTGTAGCCAAAAATAAAAGTCAGGCTATATAAACCAACTCCATTTACAAAATCACAATCTCTGGCTTTATAGCATTTCTTTTGATTATTTATATTCTAATTGTTAAATTAAGGCACAATTCTCATTTGAGTATCAAACAGTAATATTTTTAAATCTACCCTGTAGACGGTATTTATAAACTAACAGAATGTAACGTTGGCCACACAACCGTAAACATTCCAAGCATTTGTTGATTTTTTAAAAAATATAATGAATCAATTTGCTGTTCATTCCTCAATGGCTAGAGAGCGCTGGAGGGGATGTCAATTCACCTTAGGCCTTTGACCCTGTTACTGGGGTGTGTACCAATCAGGATCATAATTAAAATCACACAGCGACCAGTAATTCTTTACTGTTTTATATCAGGTCACAGTCTGTGGAGAGTTCCAGTCGGTCAGGTTTGGCTGCTGCACTGAACCATTTCAGACATGTGACGGTCAGGAAGAATAAAATGGGGCCATCTCCTGTATAAAAATGTGCAGTTTTCACCGGAGAGGGGTTCACATTCAGCATGAAGTGGCCCAATCCCCTCCCTGTATGTGCAAAGTGCAGCTCTATACTTGTCGAGTAAGCTTAAACGAAACAGTGTGTACTGTGGGCAGCAGGCTGTTTGAGAGGGTGAGAGACACACTGCATGAGGTGGGGGTGGGAGGGAGTGGAGGCCCTGAAGTCCCAACCATTTGTTGGAGATCAGATGTGTCCAAGTTCTGGGGGGAAAATGAGCAGCTCATTCTGCTGATAAAAATACTTCGGCTGCCCTCGCACAGTCTGAATTTATACATGTTCAGACATACATTCAAATCCAGTGAGCTGCTCAACATGAAACGAGATCAAGGAAACAGTTCTTCCATCAGAAGAGATATCAGTAATTATCTGCATGGAGGACAGTCTGTATGTGATAAGCAGATACTGGATAGCTGGACCAATCGAAGTTACAATTCAGGAAATCTCCGTTTAATTATGGCTTACGGTCCAAGTCAGAGCAGAGACGGGGTTGGATTGTCTACATAGAATCAGGAGCCAGTGTAAAGAACATCCAGTGAAAGAGCCCCTCAGTACAAAGAACTCCCATCGGACGGATCTCTGAAGGGTGCGGAGCTGTCGGAGCCTCTCTGGGGGTTACTGTCCACAGCGGAGGGGAGGCTGACTGTACTCGCTGTCTTCTTGGTGTTCTTGCTCCCCCAGCTCAGGAACGAGAGTTTCTTTGTCACTTTCTTGCCCTTCCTGCTCTTCCCATCGTCCAGAGTCAGGCAGGTCAGTGAGTAGGTCTTGGGTAATCCACCACTGTATGTCGCACACTTGGGCTGAGATCAGAAATAAACAAAATATCAGAGCAACAAACCTGCTAAATCTGTCAATGAACCATTTGATAAATTGCAAACTATTCTTTGGGATCTGAATGGTATTAATTATTTGCTAAAACTCAAAAAGGCTCAAAATTCCTCAATGACAAATCTGTTTTCCCTCCATAATTAGCAACTTGCTGAAACCGTGGGAACCCACAGCTTGGAAAGATGCAATATTACAGACTACAAATTCATCAATAGGTTGCTAGAGAAAACTAGGAATTGTGCTTTTCATTAAAGAGGAATCTTCCCCACTCCCCTCCCATTTATTGCCACTGCAATTCCTACAGATAAATACTTGGATTGACCTTTGGCCAGCTACAGGGAGAACGCTGCGCACACGTTTAATGACCTAAACATGTCTACAATAGAGGCTTCCCTAAAGCACCACTCACACCTGCAGTGAACAAGAGATTATTATTCCACAGGGTGACGTTTACTCAAAAGAAAAATAGATTAGAGGAGAGGAGAAGAGAAGGAGACCAGGAACTAGCAACAGATCCTGAAAAAGAACTCATGATAGGTCACCAAAGTTGCTCAGTTTATTCCCACAGGCTACTCACCATTAGTATCAGATTCAATTTCAGCCACCATTAGACAGTGGACTGAAGAAAACTGCAAGTGAAACAGGAGGAGATTGAACGCTGTAGTATATATAAAAAAATGGGTAATTGGGAGCGAGTTACAAGCTGGGATAAATATTAATAGGACTGAAACCGGAGTCATTTATAAACACCTGAACCTCAAAATGGGAATACAATTTAAGAAATAATTCTCCCTGCTTGGGCCAATATTTATTAAAGTTTCATTAGAGAGTGGGGTTTGTTGGGGTTTTAGGGAGGAGAGGGAGGGATGTAACAAGACACTATCACACCAGCAGGGTCACAGAGGAATAATCAACCCTTTCCCAATCTACTCAATTAAACAGGTACAGTCATGGTGCAAAAACATACCCTGCTTTTAATAGGATTCCTCACTCCCAGTGAAGTGTTCATCCACATGAGGGGCTAATCAGGACAGCTGAGACAATGCTCACCTGATCCTTGTGTACAGTAACCACGTCTCAAAGAACTCGTTTGCATTACAGTTGGGAGAAAACCGTGGCACAGAACCAAAATAAAAATAAAAAAGGAGCAGGTGTGGAGCCAGAGCACAACAAGAAAGAGCCGGCTGGGCTGGGCTGGGAACTCAGAGTAAGACGCCATTATGTGAGGTTCAGATCGGCCCCATTCCAACTCACCTGGTGGTCCAGGGTTAAAACAGCCGAGCCTGTGGCAGGTCACCCGCTCTGTGCTGGGCAGCCTTATGGCGAGCTACAGTTGGCCTCCGCACCCTGGACGGGTGGATGTTGGGGGAAGAGGAACCAGGCGTTCCACTCCCAGTTGCTACCCAGTGACTCCGGCCCGAAAATGCACATGGACATTGGGACAGAATCGGGCTGAGCTGCGGTGATCCCTATGGTCCAATGACTTGTTGATACTCTCCGACTAGGGACAGCAGCGGACCTGGTCTGCTTGACAAAAGGCGCTCGCTGGGGTATTGACCTGAGCAATTGGTGGCGCCAATAATGTGCATCAACTCCATTCCATTGAGGGTAATAATCTCAGTCCCATGCACCGTCCCGAGGGATCCTGACAATGCCCCTCATTCACTCACCAGCTGCACAATCTCCAGGCCTTGAGGGCTGATGACATGGATGTCCAGCCCATCTTCTGGCATCTCCTTCATCATCTCCATCACCTCACTCACCGAGCTCCATTTACAGTCTTTTCCTGCGATTGACACAAGGATATCTCCATCTCTCAGTCCCAACCTCTGAATAGGGAGAGAGCACAGAGAGGGTCAAGATCCCTAAACACACGACACACACCAGGATTATCTTAGGGATTGGAGGGGAGGAAGGAAGAGAGAGAAGGGGTTGAAAAGTCAGTACTTGTGGCATAAAATTTTTAGTAATAAAGTTAAGAGAGACTGCAGACAGAGGTATCACTCTGCTCACCCAGACTCACTGGAACCTTGGCACCAGTCATGCTCTGAACCTTCTCCACGTGGCTATTCTTCGAGTCTAGACTGACCGCTGGTGGGCATTTCAGTCACGGGACAGGGGGAGAAGAGGGGCGAGTATCACAACCAAGTCACACTCTGCCCTCCTGCAACATTCACCGGCAGGCTGGAGGTCACTGGACCGGGATCAGAGCACCAACTCTGGCAGAATGACTCCCCCCCCCACCCCCCGGTCCAGAGGCCGATTCCAGCAGCCTGGCCAAGAACTACCAGCTCAGCACAGACCAGGCATTGAAACCGTTAACTGGCCGGTCTTGAAAGATTCAATCCAACAGACCAGGAGGTTTCATGGTACAAATACTCTGGTGAAGTTACATGGAGCCAGAGAGAACCGTGGGTTCCAGCTGAAGTGGCACGGCTTGTTTGCTCCCAAGGGTTGAAGGAAACAAAGTTCAGAGGATTTAAACTATTTACTTACAGCAGCTTCACTGGTCGGATCCAAGCTAGTGACCTGCACCGCACACTCCTCTCGGAGAGTGAAACCACAAACCCAATCCCCAGGCATCAGGTGAATTTTACGAGGCGCTGTCCATTTCTGTTTGGCCGAGAACACACCGAGGGGGCCCTGAAAGAAAGAATTCCAGCCATTGGTCAGAGGGCCCTGGGGTTTAAGGATGGGCATCGATCATGCCTGAGAAACTGATACAATAAACTATTTAAAATGTGCAGTAAGTGATGGCAAAGCAATATCCCACAAACGGCAATGAGATCAGTGACCAGTTAATATGTTGGTTGAGGGAGGAATGTTGGGCCCAGGACACCGGGGGCATCTCGAGACCCAGTGGCCAACCGAATGAGCAAATCAGGCAGCTGGGGCCTCGTTTGCCAGCCCTCTCATCTCAGAGTCAGAAGGTCGTGGGTTCAAGTCCCACTCCAGAGACTCGAGCAAAGTCTAGGCTGACGTCTCAGTACCGAGGAATCAGCGTCTTGGAACAGAGGAGAAAGTTCACAGAAAAGGGGGAGGTGGAATGCTGGATATTCCTGATGTCAAACCGAAAGTTATAAACTTTACAAACAGTTGGCAGTAAGTGTGGGAGAGCCCTCAGCTCCCTGCCCTATAATACGCACCAACTTGTGGAACAAATCCACCACTTTCACCTTGGAGAACTGTGGCTGCACGATTTCAATCTTCTGATCACTTTTAGCTGCGAAAAAAAAAGCACAAAAGAATAATCAGTAACCAGACATGAATAGAGTGTTGGTTACTGAGCAATGCACCAGGGCTAGAGAGAGAGAGAGAGAGAGAGAGAGCGCGAGCGCAATGCACCAGGGCTAGAGCGAGAGCGAGAGCGAGAGAGAGAGAGAGAGAGAATGCACCAGGGCTAGAGAGAGAGAGAGAGAGAGAGAGAGTGCGAGCGCAATGCACCAGGGCTAGAGCTAGAGAGAGAGAGAGAGAGAGCAATGCACCAGGGCTAGAGAGAGAGAGAGTGCGAGCGCAATGCACCAGGGCTAGAGCTAGAGAGAGAGAGAAAAAGAGAGCAATGCACCAGGGCTAGAGCTAGAGAGAGAGAGAAAAAGAGAGCAATGCACCAGGGCTAGAGCTAGAGAGAGAGAGAAAAAGAGAGCAATGCACCAGGGCTAGAGCTAGAGAGAGAGAGAAAAAGAGAGCAATGCACCAGGGCTAGAGCGAGAGCGAGAGCGAGAGAGAGAGAGAGAGAGAATGCACCAGGGCTAGAGAGAGAGAGAGAGAGAGAGAGAGAGTGCGAGCGCAATGCACCAGGGCTAGAGCTAGAGAGAGAGAGAGAGAGAGCAATGCACCAGGGCTAGAGAGAGAGAGAGTGCGAGCGCAATGCACCAGGGCTAGAGCTAGAGAGAGAGAGAAAAAGAGAGCAATGCACCAGGGCTAGAGCTAGAGAGAGAGAGAAAAAGAGAGCAATGCACCAGGGCTAGAGCTAGAGAGAGAGAGAAAAAGAGAGCAATGCACCAGGGCTAGAGCTAGAGAGAGAGAGAAAAAGAGAGCAATGCACCAGGGCTAGAGCTAGAGAGAGAGAGAAAAAGAGAGCAATGCACCAGGGCTAGAGCTAGAGAGAGAGAGAGAAAGAGAGCAATGCACCAGGGCTAGAGCTAGAGAGAGAGAGAAAGAGAGCAATGCACCAGGGCTAGAGCTAGAGAGAGAAAAAGAGAGCAATGCACCAGGGCTAGAGCTAGAGAGAGAAAAAGAGAGCAATGCACCAGGGCTAAAGAGAGAGAGAGCAATGTACCAATTATATTGGGAGCCTTCAGCATGTCAAAATCATCCTCCTGTTCGTGCTCAGAATACTTGTTGAGTGAACGTTTGTGGGAGACTCTCAGAATCTCCTGAAGGATCTCAATCTTCCTTAGGGATTTGCAGAGACTCTGAACTCTCAAAGCCTCCTCGTGCCCCATTATGGCTTTCCTTAGATGCGCTTTTCCTGTAGACACAAGTCAGTGCATGAGAAAGAGTTCAGTGCAAATAACAGCCCGTCAGAGCTCAGACTGAAACACGCACCGAATACCAAGTGACCCATTCACAGCAGAATATTCAGGATTTTAAAACTTTTCCCAAGTTGGCATAGTTGATCAAATAATGCCAGAATCCCAATCTCATCATCCTGTTCTCACCCTTATCCCTCCTCTGATGGCTGACTCGGGTACAGCTGCACAGGCAGCCTCCACTATCCCACCCAAGTGAGCCTAGACAGTGTTAGCAGGAGAGCAGAGCCCAATCTTGCCCTGTCCTGGTATCCAACTCCCGCAGGAATTACTGCATCACAACCAGAAACCTTTTCCAACTCCACAGCCCGGGCTGCTTTCAGCCCCTCACATTAACTATTCAGCTTGGGTTGTCCTTCAGTTTAATGGTTCATTTGGTGGCAGCACTCGCGCCTCTGAGTGGGACTTGAACTACAACCTTCGCACTCAGACTTGAGCACAAAATCTGGGCTAACACTTTAGTGCAGTACTGAGGGAGTGCTGCACTGTCAGAGGTGCCGTCTTTCGGAGGAGACGTTAAACCGATGCCCCGTCTGCCTTCTCAGTTGGCCACTATTCGAAGAGCAGGGGGAGTTCTCCCCAGTGTCCTGGCCAATATTTATCCCTCAATCAACGTCACTAAACAGATTATCTGGTCATGTATCACATTGCTGTTTGTGGGATCTTGCTGTGCGCAAATTGGCTGCCACGTTTCCTACATTACAACAGTGACTACACTTCAAAAGTACTTCATTGGCTGCAAAGCACTTTGGTGGTGAAAGGTGCGATAGAAATGCAAGTTCATTCTTTTTACTCAGGACGACAGAATTCCTTGGGTAGCTAACCATCGCAGTGTTGTGAATGTGTGAAGATTTCTCCTGGTGGGGACAGGCAGTGAAGCAGTCACTCCATGGATCACATTTACAGGGTTGCACACAGCAACTCTTGTACCCAGACCCCGCTCACTTCGTACAAACTGCTCTCCGGATTGCGGGCAGCAGTTCCTTACCTAAACGCTTGCGTTCCTCTTTGCTTCTCAGGATGGAGAGTGGAGCGAGCCCATCAGGCATTGCATCGTAGAGCTGGGAGAGGAGCTTCTCCTGCTGGTCATCATCATCCTGGGGATTCACTGTAACACAGGGACCAGCGGACACGGTGAGAGAGAGAGAGAGAGAAAACAGACAGAGAACAGAGAGAACAGATAAAAGGAGAGAGAGACACACACAGACACAGAGAGAGCAAACATGCACAGACCTGGAGACACAGAGCAGACATTATTACTGGTACTCCATAGATTACAGACTGCCCACTCCACACACCTTCCTGACTAATTCACAGACTCCAGCACCTCCCCGAAGTATAACCTTAGACAGTGAGCATCAGAGGGCACACACATGTGGTAGCCCCTAGGCCCCTCTCCATCTGCCCCTTCCCCAGCTCCAACTCTCAGCCTGGTAGGTCCCAATACTCACACTGGTGATCAAGCATCGCTATCGACATGAAGTAATGCGCCAGTGCTCTGTAATGTTCCAACTTCACCTGCACCATGTAGGACCAGGCCGAGGGGGCATGTTCCTTGATGGGAGCCTGTGTGATGGACCGGTTAGTGAGGCTGTACAAGTCCGACACCTGCAGAACCAGAGGGGGAAACACAACCAGGTCACTCAACAACCAAATCTTCCCAAATAATACTCAAGTTTCAAAATCTAATGACGAGCTTCAGTCTCACAATTATAGAGAAGACAAACACTAACTGTGGGCTTTATATAAACTGTGGATCTCCTCGCCTCCCTCAGTCTTCCTATGCTCCTAAAATCTGCAGCTCAGTGGGTAGCACTCGCTCCTCGGTTCAAGCCCCATTCCAGAGATTTGAGTCCATAATCCAGGCTGACACTCCGCTGCAGTGCTGAGGGAGTGCTGCACTGTCAGCGGTGCCGTCCTTCAGATGAGATATTAAACCGAGGCCCTGTCTGCCCTCTGAGGTGGATGTAAAAGATCCCACAGCACTATTCAAAGAGCAGGGGAGTTATCCCCAGTGTCCTAAACCAACATCACTAAAAAAACAGATGATGATCTGGTCACTATCTCATTGCCGTCTGTGGGATCTTGCTGGGCGCAAATTGGCTGCTGCGTTATCTACAGCAGTGACTACACTTCAAAAGTACTTCATTGGCCGTGAAGTGCTTTGGGACGTCCTGTGGACGTGAAAGGTGCTATACAAATGCAAGTTCTTTCTCTTCTAAAATCCAAGCTGGGTATTAATCACTACTTAATTGACCTCGTCATCAGTTCGGGGTCCTGCAGAGTGACACAGCACAACAATGAGGCGCAGAGTTACCCAGAAACAGTCCCCAGCTCGAGGCATCACTAAGTCATGTAACGTACCTTGGCGGCCTCCTGCGCTACCCTCAGCAGGGAGATGTATTGGTTCTGGATCCCGGGCAGCACCATCTTCTCAAAGGCACACTCCTGGGCCTGGGCCAGCATCAGGCTGATCACCATGTTCTGCATGGACGGGCTCATATCGAAGCTCGGGATGTGTGTGAAGGTTTCTTTCAAGTGGCTCAGCACCCCTGAAAACACAAAGTCAGGTGAGGCATGAAGGAGGGAGAGAGCCTGGTGGGGTGGGGAGCTCGGACACATTGCCAGCAGAGGCCATTAACTCAAGGACGCTTTCCATTGCCTGCTGATTTAGCAGAAACCTCATCATTGCTGGTGTCCTTCCGGTCACTCTAATCCCCCGAAAGGCCCATAGAGGGGAAACGAACATTACCCAGGAAAAGGGTCACGAGTGGGTCAGATTTACAGCCCCACCTCCCGATTCAGCTCTCATTTACCACTGCAAGCAGTGGAGTTAGAGCACTCGGAGCAAACTCCTTCGCTGAGGGTTCCCTTTACTGCCGATTGTTCAGGGTCACTGCCCCCAAACAGGAAATGCAGTTCCTCACCACACCCACCACTATCCAGCCCATAAACCCCCTCCTCTCCCTGCCGCTGAATGTACTGGCACCTGCTGAGGAAGGGGTTCCACCAGTCCACTGCCCTCCAATAATCAATGACTGAGATGAAGGAATCGAGAGCCGTACAGTCAAGTTTACTGATGACACTAAGTTAGGAGGCACCGTAAACAGTGTAGATGGGAGCAGAAAGTTGGAAAGGGAAATTGAGAGATTAAGTGAGTGGGTAAAACTGTGGAAGATGGAGTTCAGCGTGGGAAAGTGTGAGGTCATCCACTTTGGACCTAAGAAAGACAGATCACAGTATTTTATAAATGGTGAGAAGCTCGGAACTGTGGAGGAGCAGAGAGATTTAGGGTCCAAGTACAGAAATCACAGCTAGTGGAAAGGTACAAAAAATAATTTAAAAGGCTAATGGAATGTTGGCCTTTAACTCAAGGGGGCTGAATGTTACAGTTTATATAAAGCCCTGGTCAGACCCCATCAGTGTTCAGTTCTGGGCACCTCCCCTCAGGAAGGATATATTGGCCTCAGAGGGGGTGCAGCACAGATTCACCAGAATAATACCGGGGCTAAAGGGTTAAATTATGGAGGACAGGTTGCACATTCTGGGCTTGAATTCCCTCGACTATGAAAGATTAAAGGGTGATCTAATTGAGGTGTTTAAGATGATTAAAGGATTTGATAGGGTAGATAGAGAGAAACTATTTCCTCTGGTGGAGAGTCCAGAATGAGGGGACATAACCTCAAAATTAGAGCTTGGCCGTTCAGGGGTGATGTCAGGAAGCACTTCCTCACACAAAGGGGAGTGGAAATCTGGAACTCTGGAACTCTCTCCTCCAGTTTGATCATTTTAAAACTGAGATGGATAGATTTTTGTTAAGGGTATTAGGAGCTATGGAACCAAGGCAGCAGATGGAGTTAAGATACAGATCAGCCATGATCTAATAGAATGGCTCGAGGGGCTGAATGGCCTCCTCCTGTTCTTATATTGCTAATACAGAATATCAGCAGACAATGGGAGAGATCACTGAGCCTGAACCATGGCTCCAGATATCGGGGCACACATTTTCCATCAGAGGTCACTGGATGAGCTGGAGCCCTGGCTGATTTCCCCCCCTCCTCTAACTCAGAGTCCTGGTTGTAGAGGGTGTACAGGTCGGTCTGTTTCTAGGCTACACTGAGCTGGCTCACAATCCTCACTCGTTACAAAGGCAAACATTCAGCCTGTCACCAAACAAACACAGGCCTGTAGCAAGATGGGACATCGCTCCTTTCTAGCAACAATCTGCATTCCAGGAGTGGTTTGTAGGTTAACCAGGGTCAGCGGGTTTCAATGACACATTTTACTCTCCACAGTGCAAGAGAGCCACTCAGTAAAATCTCCTCTCCTCCCCTTCACTCAGCAGAGCTGGCCCTGCAAAAGCATCCTCCCACTACCAAATAGACCATTATTCCCCTTCCTCTCCCTACCACCGAAAGCAATTTACACAAGAAACAAATCCCCTCCTCTCCTGAGTGCATCATCTCAAAAGTACATCACCAGCCAAGTGCCCGTTGGTGATGGGTGAGTTCCATTGTTCAATGTGGACACATCCCTGGGGAGGGAGACGGAAATGAACAAATCACATCATCCAATTCTCACACACCCACAAACACCCAAACATCCCTGGCCAATTCACCCCACTCCTTAGCCCAAGGGGTGTTAAGGTCTATTGTAGCAGCCCCACTGAGATGAGGGAACAGCAGCAATTGGGAACTGACCCCAAGGCCTCGGGTCCATTTGACCCAGTTCCCCGGCTGGGAGTGCATTCACTCGCTGAGCCACCAGGGCGGCCCAGGAACAGTTTAAACAAATATTGGCCTTTGAAAAAGTGTTCTGTGCTGGAGGGAGGGAGGGAGCTTCCAATAGGCTGTCTCCATGACAACCACTAACTAGACACAGAGCCTTAATCCAGCTGAACAGTGAGTGACCCTTACCCTGAATAAACCCTGACCCTGTACAGTTACACAGTGAGTGACCCTCACCCTGAATAAACAGTGACCCTGTACAGTTACACAGTGAGTGACCCTCACCCTGAATAAACAGTGACCCTGTACAGTTACACAGTGAGTGACCCTCACCCTGAATAAACAGTGACCCTGTACAGTTATGATGTGGAGATGCCGGTGATGGACTGGGGTTGACAATTGTAAACAATTTTACAACACCAAGTTATAGTCCAGCAATTTTATTTTAAATTCACAAGCTTTCGGAGATTTTCTCCTTCCTCAGGCAAATGTTTTGCCTGAGGAAGGAGAAAATCTCCGAAAGCTTGTGAATTTAAAATAAAATTGCTGGACTATAACTTGGTGTTGTAAAATTGTTTACACCTGTACAGTTACACAGAGAGTGACCCTCACCCTGAATAAACAGTGACCCTGTACAGTTACACAGTGAGTGATCCTTACCCTGAATAAACAGTGACTCTGTACAGTTATAAACAATTTTACAACACCAAGTTATAGTCCAGCAATTTTATTTTAAATTCACAAGCTTTCGGAGGCTTCCCCCTTCGTCAGGTGAACGATGTGAAGGGGGAAGCCTCCGAAAGCTTGTGAATTTAAAATAAAATTGCTGGACTATAACTTGGTGTTGTAAAATTGTTTACAATTGTCAACCCCAGTCCATCACCGGCATCTCCACATCTGTACAGTTACACAGTGAGTGACCCTCACCCTGAATAAACAGTGACTCTGTACAGTTACACAGTGAGTGACCCTCACCCTGAATAAACAGTGACTCTGTACAGTTACACAGTGAGTGACCCTCACCCTGAATAAACAGTGACTCTGTACAGTTACACAGTGAGTGACCCTCACCCTGAATAAACAGTGACTCTGTACAGTTACACAGTGAGTGACCCTCACCCTGAATAAACAGTGACTCTGTACAGTTACACAGTGAGTGACCCTCACCCTGAATAAACAGTGACTCTGTACAGTTACACAGTGAGTGACCCTCACCCTGAATAAACAGTGACTCTGTACAGTTACACAGTGAGTGATCCTTACCCTGAATAAACAGTGACTCTGTACAGTTACACAGTGAGTGATCCTTACCCTGAATAAACAGGGACTCTGTACAGTTACACAGTGAGTGATCCTTACCCTGAATAAACAGGGACTCTGTACAGTTACACAGTGAGTGATCCTTACCCTGCTGAATAACAAGAACCCCAATTCCAACAGCACAAGCGCTGATTGCCGGGACAATCCAACAGGTTTAACGCTACACTGAAGGGAATCATGATGAGCGAGGAGACAGACTCCATCAGAAGGAGCTAACTGAGGACAACCCATGCAGAGGGTGTCGGACTGACACAGTCTAACTGTACGGAGCGGTCATCGTTCCCACAAACTATGGAAACCAATGCCTGTAGAACGGGCGGAGTGCAAGAGAAGCTGGATCTTTACTAAAGAACTATTGGTTCCTACATTACGCAGTTGTCATGCCAACCTTTACAAAAGACACTGATCAAGCAGCATTTAAATTGAAATATCAGACATCAAACAAACCATGAAGAAAAAGAAAGGAAAATAAATAAAAAGGAAAATATAATTGAACGGGGGAATAAAGAAAAGATAGTCGGGATCCTGACCTGCTGCCCTCTGGAAAGCATCAATGGAACTGGCGAGTCCAGCTTGTGTCCGGCGGTCACTCCGGGTACCGATCTGGGTGTAGAGGGCCCCGATATTGAACAGAATGCTGGCTTTCTCCAGAGACAGATGTTGCTGGCACACAGGCACCCCGGTGAAGGAATCGTACCTAAAACGTACGGGAAGAGTCAATTCCCAGTCACAGCACGAGGCAGGGAATCAAAGGTTTGAACAGGGAAAAGAAACTTGCATTTTTATAAAACCCCTCACGTCCCAAATGCATTTCACAGCAGCGCTCCCTCAGTACGGGCAGTGGGAGTGTCAGCCTGGATTATCGGCTCAAACCCACAAACTTCTGACTCAGATATGGTTGGAAGAGGCCAAGTTTGATCAACACGCTCATTAACCAGAAAATTAAACACCGACTGTGAGCTGGAAAGACAAGTCTGAGACCCTGTAATAGGTGATATGGTGACTGACACCACCAGAGACAGAGAGAGAGAGACACACACAGAGACAGAGAGAGAGAGACACACACACAGAGACAGAGAGAGAGAGACACACACACAGAGACAGAGAGAGAGAGACACACACACAGAGACAGAGAGAGAGAGACACACACAGAGACAGAGAGAGAGAGACACACACAGAGACAGAGAGAGAGAGACACACACAGAGACAGAGAGAGAGAGACACACACAGAGACAGAGAGAGAGAGACACACACAGAGACAGAGAGAGAGAGACACACACAGAGACAGAGAGAGAGAGACACACACAGAGACAGAGAGAGAGAGACACACACAGAGACAGAGAGAGAGAGACACACACAGAGACAGAGAGAGAGAGACACACACAGAGACAGAGAGAGAGAGACACACACATAGACAGAGAGAGAGAGACACACACATAGACAGAGAGAGAGAGACACACATAGACAGAGAGAGAGAGACACACACAGAGACAGAGAGAGAGAGACACACACAGAGACAGAGAGAGAGAGACACACACACACAGAGACAGAGACACACACACACAGAGACAGAGACACACACACACAGAGACAGAGACACACACACAGAGACAGAGAGAGAGAGAGAGACACACACAGAGACAGAGAGAGAGAGAGAGAGACACACACACACACACACACAGAGACAGAGAGAGAGAGAGAGAGAGAGAGACACACACAGAGACAGAGAGAGAGACACACACAGAGACAGAGACAGAGAAACAACCTCCTTACCAGGTGAAGAACAGCCCCAGGTGCCGGTTGGGCAGGAAGAACCGACTCTCCAAGAAGTTGAGCTGATTGTAGTAGGTGGTCAGCAGCTCAACTCCCAACTCATTCCTGCTCGGAGTCCGGACCGCCTGTAGGGAGGGGAACAGGTCTCAATCATAAACCAGAGGAAGGGAAGGGAAGGGACAGCAGATAGAGGGAGGGAGAGAGGGGAGGGAGGGGGCAAAAAAAAAGGTAATCCCTGCTTAACCCAGCCTGAAGGTAGAGTGGTGCAGTCAGTGGTCCCGGGACTGAACTCACAACCCAAGGAGGGAGAGTTAGAATCAGAGAAAATTTATGGCACAGAAGGAGGCCATTCGGCCAATCGTGTCCGCGCCGGCTGAGGAACGAGCCACCCAGCCTAATCCCACTTTCCCGCATTTGGTCCGTAGCCCTGCAGCTCACGGCTCTTCAGGTGCACATCCAGGGATTTTTTTAATAAAATGAGTTGAGTGTTTCTGCCTCTCCCACCCTCTCAGGCAGTGAGTTCCAGACCCCCACCACCCTCTGGGTGAAAAAAAATATTTCCTCATTTCCGCTCTAATCCTTCTACCAATCACTTTAAATCTATGCCCCCTGGTTATTGACCTCTCTGCTAAGGGAAATAGGTCCTTCCTATCCAATCTATCTGGGCCCTCATAATTTGTACACCTCAATTAAATCACCCCTCAGCCTCCTCTGTTCCAAAGAGAACAACCCCAGCCTATCCAATCTTTCCTCATAGCTAAAATTCTCCAGCCCTGGCAACATCCTCGTAAATCTCCTCTGTACCCTCTCTAGTGCAATCACATCCTTCCTGTAATGTGGTGACCAGAACTGTGCGCAGTACTCAAGCTGTGGCCTAACCAATGTTTTATACAGTTCCAGCATAACCTCCCTGCTCTTAATAAAGGAGAGTATCCCATATGCCTTCTTAACCACCTTATCTACCTGTCCTGCTACCTTCAGGGATCTGTGGACATGCACTCCAAGGTCCCTCACTTCCTCTACACCTCTCAGTATCCTCCCATTTATTGTGTATTCCCTTGCCTTGTTTGCCCTCCCCAAATGCATTACCTCACACTTCTCTGGATTGAACTCCATTTGCCACTTTTCTGCCCATCTGACCAGTCCATTGATATCTTCCTGCAGTCTACAGCTTTCCTCCTCACTATCAACCACACGGCCTATCTTTGTGTCATCCGCAAATTTCTTAATCATGCCCCCTACGTTTAAGTCCAAATCGTTAACGCATACCACAAAAAGCAAAGGACTGAGTACCGAGCCCTGCGGAACCCCACTGGAAACAGCCTTCCAGTCGCAAAAACACCCGACGACCATTACCCTTTGCTTCCTGCCACTGAGCCAATTTTGGATCCAATTTGCCACATTCAAATCCCACCAGACCAAGTTAGAATCAGAGAATCTTACAGCGCAGGAGACGGCCATTCGACCCATCGTGCCTGTGCCAGCTCTTTGCAAGAGCTATCCAATTAGTCCCACTCTTTCTCCATAAGTTGTGAAACTGAATTCAATAAATCTGGCACTGCATTGAGAAACAAAAAGGACCGTGTTGTTACAAACCCAACTGGGTCATAAATGTCCTTCAGTGAAGGGAAGGTGCCCCCCTCACCCAGCCTGGCCTACACCCGACTCCACATGGGCCACCCACCAACTCAGGGCAACTGTAGCCTTGACCACATCCCAAGAAGCGTTTAGACCCTGGATCATACTTTCCTCCTTAATTAACTGAGAACGTGGACTGCTCAATGTGGGCCTGACCCACTTAGGTCCCAGGCGTGATGACTGGTGTCCGAATTAGCCAATCGCAACTAGGATGCTGGTAAGAGGCACTACAATTGGCCTCAACACCCTCAATCGCTATCCAATGACCTCTGCTGGAAAAATGCATCGGACCTTCCAGCACTCACACAAAGACTGGCCTTTTGGGTGAGGTAACACAGAGAGTCAGCTCCCCCGGGGGATGGGGGGGGGGGGTGGGGAGGAGGGGGAGGGGGTGGGGTGGGGAGGAGGGGGAGGGGGTGGGGTGGGGAGGAGGGGGAGGGGGTGGGGTGGGGAGGAGGGGGAGGAGGGAGATGTGTGCATACGCAACAAGACACAGGCCCAAAACGGGAATGAGTGCAGAGGCCACACGAGCTTCAGCATAACACTTGGTCCATCAGTAGCTCACCTGTCGTAGGTCCATCACATCCAGGATTTTATCTTCGTACTCTGACGGGTCCTCACTGTAGTGTTCCTGAATAAAATCCTGGGGCGGGGGTGGGAAGAGAAAGATCAGGCATTTCAGAGGCTGCACTGGAGTCGATGAAAACTCATTTGGGTTTAATAATACGCGAGTTATTGCAAGACTTCCTCGATGAGGTTATTGGCTCATGGGTCCCAGCTGTGCTACATGATTATGTTATCCTTGCGATATTGGAATGCTGCGTCAACTAGCAACCATCTCCATGGCAACAACTGAATCTCCAGCCTGCTACAGAAATGTCCAATGCCCCGCCACCACCTCCAGTCCTGGCTCCAGCTCACACCCCAAACCTTCAACGCCACAAGGCGAGAGGGAGAGTTAGATGATGCTGAGGCTACCGACAGTCAGCCTGAACTAACTCATCCATCACGGTACGGTAGTTAACACAGTGGAGGAACAGGTTAGTCACGACCCTTAGCGGCACAAATAACTACGTATGGGTATGATCTTGTGGCCATTACAGAAACATGGCTGCAGGGTGACAACGACTGGGAATTAAATATGCCAGGGTATTTAACAATCAGGAAGGACAGGCAGGAAGGAAGGGGAGGTGGGGTGGCTATGTTAATAAAGGAAGGAATCACTGTAATACAGAGAAATGATATTGGGACAAAGCATCAAGATAATGAAACAGTTTGGGTGGAGATAAGGAATAATAAGGGGAAAAAAACATTAGTGGGCGTAGTATATAGGCCTCCTAATAGTTGCAACTCTGCTGGAAGAAGTATTAATCAGGAGATAGTCGGGGCATGTAATAAGGGAACAGCCATAATTATGGGGGATTTTAATTATCATATTAACTGGACAAATCAAATTGGGCAGAGCAGCCTTGAGGACGAGTTCATTGAATGCATCAGGGATGGATTTCTTGAGCAGTATGTAACTGATCCTACAAGGGGGCAGGCAACCTTGGACCTGGTCCTGTGTAATGAGTCAGGATTAATTAATAATGTCCTAGTTAAGGATCCCCTTGGAACGAGCGACCACAACATGGTTGAATTCCATATCCAATTAGAGGGTGAGAAGGTTGATTCTCAAACAAGCGTACTGAGCTTGAATAAAGGAGACTATGATGGTATGAGAGCGGAATTGATTAAAGTGGACTGGGAAAATAGATTAAAGGGTAAGACGGTACATGAGCAGTGGTGTTCATTTAGGGAGTTATTTTACAACTTTCAAAATAAATATATTCCACTGAGGAAAAAAGGGTGTAAAAGAAATGACAGCCACCCGTGGCTAAGTAAAGAAATCAAGGATAGTATCCGACTAAAAACAAGGACATATAAGGTAGCCAAACTTAGTGGGAGGATAGATGATTGGGAATTCTTCAAAAGACAGCAAAAAGTAACTAAAGGATTGATTAAGAAAGGGAAGTTAGATTATGAAAAGAAATTAGCAAAAAATATAAAAACAGATAGCAAGAGTTTCTATAGTTATATAAAAAGAAAAAGGGTGGCTAAGGCAAACATAGGTCCCTTAGAGGATGAGACCGGGAAATTAATGGTGGGAAACATGGAGATGGCAAAAATGCTGAACAAATATTTTGTTTCAGTCTTTACAGTAGAGGACACTAAGAATATCCCAACACTGGACAAACAGGGGACTCTCGGGGGGGAGGAGCTAAATACGATTAAAATCACTCAAGAGATGGTACTCAGTAAAATAATGGGACTCAAGGTGGATAAATCCCCTGGACCTGATTGCTTCCATCCTAGGGTCTTGAGGGAAGTGGCAGTGGGGATTGTGGATGCTTTGGTGATAGTTTTCCAAAATTCCCTGGACTCAGGAGAGGTCCCGGCAGATTGGAAAACTGCTAATGTAACACCGTTATTTAAAAAGGGTAGTAGGCAGAAGGCTGGAAATTATAGGCCAGTTAGCTTAACATCTGTGGTGGGTAAAATTTTGGAGTCTATTATTAAGGAGACAGTAACGGAACATTTAGATAAGCATAATTTAATAGGACAAAGTCAGCATGGCTTTATGAAGGGGAAGTCATGTCTGACAAATTTGCTTGAGTTCTTCGAGGATATAACGTATAGGGTGGATAAAGGGGAACCAGTGGACGTAGTGTATTTAGACTTCCAGAAGGCATTCGACAAGGTGCCACATAAAAGATTATTACTTAAGATAAAAAATCACGGGATTGGGGGTAATATTCTGGCATGGGTGGAGGATTGGTTATCGAACAGGAAGCAGAGAGTTGGGATAAATGGTTCATTTTCGGACTGGCAACCAGTAACCAGTGGTGTTCCACAGGGGTCGGTGCTGGGTCCCCAACTCTTTACAATCTATATTAACGATTTGGAGGAGGGGACCGAGTGCAACATATCAAAATTTGCAGATGATACAAAGATGGGAGGGAAAGTAGAGAGTGAGGAGGACATAAAAAACCTGCAAGGGGATATAGACAGGCTGGGTGAGTGGGCGGAGATTTGGCAGATGCAATATAATATTGGAAAATGTGAGGTTATGCACTTTGGCAGGAAAAATCAGAGAGCAAGTTATTTTCTTAATGGCGAGAGACTGGAAAGTACTGCAGTACAAAGGGATCTGGGGGTCCTAGTGCAAGAAAATCAAAAAGTTGGTATGCAGGTGCAGCAGGTGATCAAGAAAGCCAACGGAATGTTGGCTTTTATTGCTAGGGGGATAGAATATAAAAACAAGGAGGTATTGCTGCAGTTATATAAGGTATTGGTGAGACCGCACCTGGAATACTGCATACAGTTTTGGTCTCCATACTTAAGAAAAGACATACTTGCTCTCGAGGCAGTACAAAGAAGGTTCACGCGGTTAATCCCGGGGATGAGGGGGCGGACATATGAGGAGAGGTTGAGTAGATTGGGACTCTACTCATTGGAGTTCAGAAGAATGAGAGGCGATCTTATTGAAACATATAAGATTGTGAAGGGTCTTGACCGGGTGGATGCAGTAAGGATGTTCCCAAAGATGGGTGAAACTAGAACGAGGGGGCATAATCTTAGAATAAGGGGCTGCTCTTTCAAAACTGAGATGAGGAGAAACTTCTTCACTCAGAGGGTGGTAGGTCTGTGGAATTTGCTGCCCCAGGAAGCTGTGGAAGCTACATCATTAAATAAATTTAAAACAGAAATAGACAGTTTCCTAGAAGTAAAGGGAATTAGGGGTTATGGGGAGCGGGCAGGAAATTGGACATGAAGCTGAGTTCGGATCGGTCAATGCCCTGTGGGTGGCGGAGAGGGCCCAGGGGCTATGTGGCCGGGTCCTGCTCCGACTTCTTGTGTTCTTTAGATTTGTGGTTGGGATCAGATCAGCCATGATCTTATTGAATGGCGGAGCAGGCTCGAGGGGCCGATTGGCCTACTCCTGCTCCAATTTCTTATGTTCTTATGTTCTTAGCCGTGGCTCAGTGGGTAGAACTCTCACCTCTGAGACAGAAGGCCGTGGGTTCAAGTCCCACTCCAGAGACTTGAGTATAAAATCCCGGCCAAAGAAAAAGAGTTTTAACACCATGCTGACAAAGTGGGAACTAACACACAGCAGTCACCACATTGAGAGATGCAGGAAGCTGTGAAATAGCCTGAGGTACATTGACATTTTAACGTTCTTTAAAAGATTACGTCTCTTCGTTGCTCATTCTCACGGCTCCAGGACTAATAAATAAATGTAGAACTCAGGAATCCTCATCTGTAACAGAAGACCAGGTCCAGGTAAGGGTGGGAGCACATCCCAGAATAGTACAGGATGGAGTCTAACTCAGTCCTCTGGGGTCGACCAGTTTGATTCATGCACCACACAGACACTAATATTACCACAGTGCGTCTCACACATTTCACCACCTCCCATTTATAGAGCCCTTTACCGAGGTAAAATGTCCCAAAGCGTTTCACAGGAGTGATGACCAGAAAGAGATTTATGACTGGAACATGAACCAGAAACAAAATAAACACCTAAAAACACTTCACCCGTCTCCACTGGCCATCAATTTGCCTCCTGTTCTCACATTTTAATTTTAAACAAATTTGATTTTTGAAAAAAAAAGCATCAATTCTTCCTCCTTAACTAGATAGAGAGAAATTATTTCCTCTGGTGGGGGGAGTCCAGAACAAGGGGGCAGAACCTTAAAATTAGAGCCAGGCCGTTCAGGGGTGAAATCAGGAAGCACTTCCTCACACAAAGGGGAGTGGGAATCTGGAACTCTCTCCCCCAAAAAAGTTGGGGGCCAATTGAAAATTTCAAAACAGATTGATAGATTTTTGTTGGGTGAGGGGATTAAGGCTTACAGAACCCAGGAAGGTAAATAGAGTTAAGATACAGATCAGCCATGATCTAGTTGAATGGCAGAACAGGTTCAAGGGGCTGAATGGCCTCCTCCTGTTCCTATGTTTGTTAGCTCCCACCATCCACTCAAAGTTTTCACTGATAGCCAGGTTTCCAGACAGTTATGAGACCAGGTTTGGAAGATTGACAAGCAACCAGGTGCTGAGGGAGTGCTGCACTGTCGGAGGGTCGGTGCTGAGGGAGTGCTGCACTGTCGGAGGGTCAGTACTGAGGGAGCGCTGCACTGTCGGAGGGTCAGTACTGAGGGAGCGCTGCACTGTCGGAGGGTCAGTACTGAGGGAGCGCTGCACTGTCGGAGGGTCAGTACTGAGGGAGCGCTGCACTGTCGGAGGGTCAGTACTGAGGGAGCGCTGCACTGTCGGAGGGTCAGTACTGAGGGAGCGCTGCACTGTCGGAGGGTCAGTACTGAGGGAGCGCTGCACTGTCGGAGGGTCAGTACTGAGGGAGCGCTGCACTGTCGGAGGGTCAGTACTGAGGGAGCGCTGCACTGTCGGAGGGTCAGTACTGAGGGAGTGCTGCACTGTCGGAGGGTCAGTACTGAGGGAGTGCTGCACTGTCGGAGGGTCAGTACTGAGGGAGTGCTGCACTGTCGGAGGTGCCGTCTTTCGGATGAGACGTTAAACTGAGGCCCCGTCTGCCCTCTCAGGTGGATGTAAAAGATCCCATGGCACTATTCAAAGAAGAGCAGGGGAGTTCTCCCCGGTGTCCTGGATAATATATATCCCTCAACCAACATCATTAAAAACAAAGTCTGGTCATTATCACATTGCTGTTTGTGGGATCTTGCTGTGCGCAAATTGGCTGCGCCTTTTCCTACATTACAACAGTGACTACACTTCAAGAGTATTTCATTGGCTGCAAAGCGCTTTGGGACGTCCTGAGGTGGTGAAGACTTTGTATTAATGCAAGTTCTTCTCAAGTTTTGACATGAAAATCACCAACGAGCTCGTTGCCCAGTAACCATCTCCCAGACACCCCCACTGGTGTCACCTCTGGCCTTACCTTGAAGGGCATCACAAAGTCAACTTCCTTAGTTTCTTTCAGGCCCATTGGGATGAGGGGAAAGCAGAGTGCGTCCCTGTGGAAAGGACAGGGATAAAATCATCAGGAGCAGAGCAGGAGAGCAAATTTACAAACTGATGAAAAAATTCCAACACTGTAGGGGCAGCAGCTTTAAAACCCTGTGCAGCGTCCGCTAAAGGTTTAATGTCACGGCTGGCTGTCCGGGGTGAGGGAGTTCACAGAGTTCTGCAGCAGGATTTTCAAAAAGGTAACTGATTTAAGAGGAGGTTAAGGGGGTAAACGCAGAACCAGAGACGGGGAAGGTTCCGGTCCGCCGGGGGGGGGGGGGGAGAAAGAAGGAGAGGGGGGGGGGGAGAAAGAAGGAGAGGGGGGGGGGGGGGGAGAAAGAAGGAGAGGGGGGGGGGGGGGGGAGAAAGAAGGAGAGGGGGGGGGGGGGGAGAAAGAAGGAGAGGGGGGGGGGGGGAGAAAGAAGGAGAGGGGGGGGGGGGGAGAAAGAAGGAGAGGGGGGGGGGGGGGGAGAAAGAAGGAGAGGGGGGAGAAAGAAGGAGAGGGGGGGGGAAAAGAAGGAGAGGGGGGGGAGAAAAGAAGGAGAGGGGGGGGAAAAGAAGGAGAGGGGGGGGAAAAGAAGGAGAGGGGGGGGAAAAGAAGGAGAGGGGGGGGAAAGAAGGAGAGGGGGGGGAAAAGAAGGAGAGGGGGGGGAAAAGAAGGAGAGGGGGGGGAAAAGAAGGAGAGGGGGGGGAAAAGAAGGAGAGGGGGGGGAAAAGAAGGAGAGGGGGGGGAAAAGAAGGAGAGGGGGGGGAAAAGAAGGAGAGGGGGGGGGAAAAGAAGGAGAGGGGGGGGAAAAGAAGGAGAGGGGGGGGAAAAGAAGGAGAGGGGGGGAAAAGAAGGAGAGGGGGGGAAAAGAAGGAGAGGGGGGGGAAAAGAAGGAGAGGGGGGGGAAAAGAAGGAGAGGGGGGGGAAAAGAAGGAGAGGGGGGGGAAAAGAAGGAGAGGGGGGGGGAAAAGAAGGAGAGGGGGGGGAAAAGAAGGAGAGGGGGGGGAAAAGAAGGAGAGGGGGGGGAAAAGAAGGAGAGGGGGGGGAAAAGAAGGAGAGGGGGGGGAAAAGAAGGAGAGGGGGGGGAAAAGAAGGAGAGGGGGGGGAAAAGAAGGAGAGGGGGGGGAAAGAAGGAGAGGGGGGGGAAAAGAAGGAGAGGGGGGGGAAAAGAAGGAGAGGGGGGGGAAAAGAAGGAGAGGGGGGGGAAAAGAAGGAGAGGGGGGGGAAAAGAAGGAGAGGGGGGGGAAAAGAAGGAGAGGGGGGGGAAAAGAAGGAGAGGGGGGGGAAAAAGAAGGAGAGGGGGGGGAAAAGAAGGAGAGGGGGGGGAAAAGAAGGAGAGGGGGGGAAAAGAAGGAGAGGGGGGGGAAAACGAAGGAGAGGGGGGGGAAAAGAAGGAGAGGGGGGGGAAAAGAAGGAGAGGGGGGGGAAAAGAAGGAGAGGGGGGGGAAAGAAGGAGAGGGGGGGGAAAAGAAGGAGAGGGGGGGAAAAGAAGGAGAGGGGGGGGGAAAGAAGGAGGGGGGGGGGAAAGAAGGAGGGGGGGGAAAGAAGGAGGGGGGGGAAAGAAGGAGGGGGGGAAAGAAGGAGGGGGGGGAAAGAAGGAGGGGGAAAGAAGGAGGGGGGGAGAAGGAGGGGGGGAGAAGGAGGGGGGGAGAAGGAGGGGGGGAGAAGGAGGGGGGGAGAAGGAGGGGGGGAGAAGGAGGGGGGGGAGAAGGAGGGGGAGAAGGAGGGGGAGAAGAAGGAGGGGGAGGGAGGAGGGGGAGGGAGGAGGGGGGGAGAAGGAGGGGGGGAGAAGGAGGGGGGGGAGGAGGGGGGGGAGGAGGGGGGGGAGGAGGGGGGGAGGAGGGGGGGGGAAAGAAGGAGAGGGGGGAAAGGAGAAGGAGAGGGGGGGGGGGGGCAAGTTTGAAAAAAACAAGCCAATATGAAGAATGGATTTTTGGTATTGAAGTGTTTGGTTTTCATTTTGCTGGATGTGTGGACAGAATTTAAAGGGTTAAAACCTCAATCAGATGTGAGGGCAGAACTTTACAGTTACAGTTGGAGACAGAGTTACAGCATTGGCTGGGGATAGAGAGAGAGAGAGAGAGAAAATAAAGAGAAAATAACATCTTTGTCTGTGGCAATAGAAAGAAATCTGGCCGGGGTTGGTGAGATCAGAGAGACACAATGAGGGTTTTCATCACATTATCGGACTGGATTTGAACAAGGTCGAGTTACGCTGAATGAGCGAGGAGTCGCGCCAAGCGCATTCCACTCCGAGGTGGCAGGGAGATAAAACAGTCTTTGTTCAGGGTACCGGCCTGAAGACCTCCTCCCACCAGGTTACTCTCATTTACACACTCAGCCGTCGGTCCCCATTCAACACCTCGCCTGTGCTCACGTCAGTCCCCTCCCCAGCAGTATCCTGGGAAAGTGTTCCAGTAGCAGGGAATGAGTCAGGGGTGTACACACGCTGCTCACTGTCCCCCGCAACTCATCCAGACCATCCTCCCACATGAAACAGACCATTGGGGATTGACTCACTCACTGTGAGCACACCCATCAGCACAGGCCCCCCAACAGGCAGGACCGGACACCCCCTCCTCCACCCCGGACACCTCCCCCACCGCCCCTCCTCCACCCCGGACACCACCCCTGCCCCTCGTCCATCCCCAGCCCCCACACACTTCCCTCCCTCTCCCACCCCCCCCCAAGACACACGGACTGCAGCGGTTCAAGGCGGCGGCTCACCACCACCTTCTCAAGGGCAATTAGGGATGGGCAATAAATGCCGGCCTCGCCAGCGACGCCCACATCCCGTGAACAAATAAAAAAAACACTTCCCTCCCCCTCCCCCAGCACACTTCCTTCCCCTGCTGAGATAGATAGCTTTTTGGCAACCAAAGGTATTAAGGGATATGGGCCAAAGGCAGGTATATGGAGTTAGATCACAGATCAGCCATGATCTTATCAAATGCGGAGCAGGCACGAGGGGCTGAATGGCCTCCTCCTGTTCCTATGTTCCCCCTCCCCCAGCCCCATGACACTTCCCCCTCCCCAGAACCCCCTTCTCCAGCCCCCAGACACCCCCTCCCTCCCCATGGTTGAACAGCCACCTATTCTCTAGGCTCAGATAAAGAATGTTCCCCTTGGGCATTGTCCCAGCGCCAGTCGACCACATCCCGGAGAAAGTCAGTGCCCACGGGACAGGAGGGGATAAAACAACCGGCAAATTAAAGAGATCGCTGGCCTGGTGCATCAGCAACGGGGGATTTTCTCCTTAGATCACCGAGCGATATGACAGGACGGGACAGGGTAGATAGAATCAGACGGAGGGTCTAGAACGAGGGGCCATCGATACACGATTAAATGTGAGAGATTTAGAACAGAGGGGAAGAGAAACTTCTCCACACAGAGAGTTGTGAGGCCGTGGGATTCAGTCCCAGGGTTAGTGGTCGAGGCAAAAACCAATTCAAGATTAGAATGGGGGGGGGGGGCGATGAAGGAGAAGGGGATGTGGGAACCGGGGGCAGGGTGGGGGGGGGGGGGAAAGAGGGGGTAAATGTGACTGGGACTATTTGCTCGTGCGGAGGGTAAATGCCCAACACAGACTGGTTGGGCCGAATGGCCTGTTTCCATGTATAACAATCGCGGGTCAGTGGGGTGGGGGTGGTGTGAAGCCTCCTCTTCACTCAGACAACTGCTGCAGGTCTTAAAGCAAGACTGGGGTCAGTGTGTGAAATCCAGTCCCAACTGGAGAGGGAAGAAAGATTCGAAAGCTCGAAACATCGAGCGCCGCGCCCGTCCCCCCGTCCCCCCGCCGAGCGTGCGCCCGTCCCCCGCCGAGCCCACCCCCCCGTCCCCGCCGAGCGCTCCCCGTCCCCCGTCCCCCGTCCCCGCCGAGCGCGTCCCTGCCCCCCGTCCCCGCCGAGCCCGCCCCCCGTCCCCGCCGAGCCCGCCCCCCGTCCCCCGCCGAGCCCGCCCCCCGTCCCCGCCGAGCCCACCCCCCCGTCCCCCGCCGAGCCCCACCCCCCGTCCCCGCCGAGCCCACCCCCCGTCCCCGCCGAGCCCACCCCCCGTCCCCGCCGAGCCCACCCCCCGTCCCCCGTCCCCCGTCCCCGCCGAGCGCGTCCCTGCCCCCCGTCCCCGCCGAGCCCACCCCCCGTCCCCCACCGAGCGCGCCCCGCCCCCCCGTCCCCCGTCGAGCACCCCCCGTCCCCCGTCCCCCGTCCCCGCCGAGCCCACCCCCCGTCCCCCGTCCCCGCCGAGCGCGTCCCTGCCCCCCGTCCCCGCCGAGCCCACCCCCCGTCCCCACCGAGCGCACCCCGCCCCCCCGTCCCCCGTCGAGCACCCCCCGTCCCCCGTCCCCGCCGAGCGCACGCCGCCCCTCGAGCAGGGCCCACCTTACATAAAAAGCTTCAGACAGAAGAGTCATCGAGTGGTTTGGAAACTCACTTTTCATTCTGATAAACCTCGACAGAGCCGTTTAACCCCTCGAGCTCCTCTTTCAGCAGCTGCAGGTTAGAGTTGACAAAGGTCAGCTCGAGCATCACCATGTCCCGCACTTTGCTGTTATCAGACGCCCTGCAAAACAGAGGGGAGAACAGTGAGTCGAGCTCTCAGCCTGCTCCAAATACAGCGACAGAAAACCATCCAACCCCCCCGCCCACCCCACCCCCAGACCCCCACTCTCGCTGGGGACACTGCCACAGACTCGGTCACCCTCTGTACTTCACCCAGACAGCATACATCAAATGTGAGCTTACACAGCGAGTGATCAGGTGACTGGTCGTGATTCCCCATGACAAACAATCCCATCCCCACACAAACACTGACACCACAGCCAAACACAACTCCAGCCCAGGTTGGACACGGCCATTGGACTTGCACCGCTCGACTAAAGAGGACCGGGAACAGTAATCCTGATCACTACCCAGTGACCTCTGCTGGACAATTGGAGGGGAAGGAAGGGTGGGCTCGTGCTTAGCTATAATACCCCTCCCCTCCCCTCCCCTCCCCTCCCGTGGGCTATGCTGCCTGCCCTGAGCGTCTAGGGTCACATATGGAGAATTGTCACCCCAGAGAGCTGGCAGCTCGTGTCGGAATATATTTCAGGAGTCGTTGCTGCTTCTGGGAGAGAAAGCTTGGGGCGGGGGGTTTCCTGATGATTAGGACACAGCAAGTGGCCCCACCCACCCACCCCCACAAGAGCATTACTGAACCAGTTGGGTTTTTAACCACAATCTTTTCATTTTCTGATGCCCGATTTATTGAACCAGTTTCACAAGTTTCCGGAGGCAGGAGTCCCTCGAGGAGGATTTACTCTGCGTGCAGAAAGCCTCCGGTGGTGTCGGGGAGCAGAGACACGTCCCTCACGTCCTCACTGTGTCGAGCCGGGGAGCAGAGACGTGCAAAACTTCCTCACTGGTTTCAGGGAGGAATCTGAAGGAAATTATCGGTCCCGGGGGCCGCTGTGGAGCAGAGTCAGTGCCAAGTGCGTCCTCACCCTAAACAAACCCTGTGCGTGTGCCCCCCCCTCTCTCTCCCCTGCTGGCCTGTTATCCACACCACAATCACAGGACAGCAATGAAGCACGAAACAGAACGTGCTGTGCAGGACACAACTGCCTTCTAATCGGTGGCCAAATATCAGCTCAGAAGCCCACAGCAATCAGGCCTCGCTCGCTCCGAGCTCTGTACTGACCCAACACACAGACACTCTGTGCTTGATGGATTTCTCTACACACCCAATTGGGAGCAGGACTCGTAATAAGTAATTTTTAACAAGTCTGGGACGTGGACAGTCTCGTGTTACAAGGAAAGACTTGCATTTATATAGCACCTTTAGGAGGTCCCAAAAGCACTTTACAGTCGATTAAGGAATTTTTGAAGCGTAGTCACTGTTGTAATGTAGGAAACGCAGCAGCTAATTTGCACACAGCAAGATCCCACAAACAGTAATGTGATAATGACCAGATCATCTGATTTTTGTGATGTTAGTTGAGGGATAAATATTGGTCCAGGACCCTGGGGAGAACTCCCCCTGCTCCCTCCTCAAATAACAGCAGTGCTCCCTCAGTACTGCACTGGGAGCGTCAGCCTGGATATCGTACTCAAGTTTCTGGAGTGGGACTTGAACCCATGACCTTCTGACTCAGAGGAGAGTGCTCTACCCACTGAGCCACAGCTGACACCTACGAAGGAGGGGTCCCAGATTCCATTCCTGGTCTGTGTGGAGTTAGCTGCCGTGTGTCTGGACAGCATTAGGGGGTCTACAATTCACCTCAGCACCCCCGGACTGGGCACTGAGAAAAACAGCAGCAGAGATTCCCACTGCCCAGTGATCTCGCGGGGGTTTTATTTATACTGGGAGCGGATGTGTGGGGTGCAGGGGGAGAAGAGTCACGGGGCCAGGTAAAGAGTTTGGGAACAAGCTGCTCGTTGAACCCGACACCCCCAATCTACGGGAGGGGGAAGAGGAAATGGAAAGAGAGAAAGATAATTGGTGGATAATGACATTAGAAGATACCCAATTAGAAAGGGAGGAAAGCAGCAGACAGACAGACAGTGCTAACCAGACCCTGTGATGGACCAGAGCCTCCTCCAGCTCGTGACCCTCTGCAACCCTTCAGATTAGCAAGTTAAAGTGAGGCAGAGACACACAATCCCTGATACTAACACCCTGAGCAGACTCATGGACACTAGCCCACTTCTGGCAGCTCACCCTGATCGATCTGCCTCATCCTGATACACACCAACCCATCTCATTCCCGAGTGACCAGGACGAGGGAAACCAGCTGAGTTTCAGCCGAGTGGAGTCGGAGGGAATTTGTGAAACTCTTCGAGAAATTACTCACTGGGGTGAAGGGTCAAATCCCAGAACATACAAGTTAGGAGCAAGAAGGGAAGCCTGGCGAGGGGGGGCCTTTTTCCCCCACACACAGGGTTACACAGAGTGTGGAATAAGTTTAAGGACATTGAAGGTGACAATATAAACAGGGTCAAGAGACAATTAGCTGTGTGTCTCGAGTGAAGGGATGGGTAGGTAGGGCAAGTGAGATTGGAGGGGGGAGATTCAAGGGGTTCAAAGTAAACATGTTCCCGCAAAGAAAAAGGGTGGGGCTGCCAAATCTAGAGCCCCCTGGATGACAAGGAGCGTACAGGGTAAGATCAGGCAAAAAAGGGAAGTTTATGTCAGACACCGAGAGCTCAATAGTGCAGAAAGCCTAGAGGAGGATAGAAAGTGCAGGGGTGAAATTAGGAAAGCAAAGAGAGGGCATGAAAAAATACTGGCAAGTAAAATTAAGGAAAACCCAAAAATGTTTGATAAATACATAAAGGAAAGAGTAGGGTCTATTAGAGACCAAAAAGTAACCTGTGTGTGGAGGCGGAAGATGTGGGAATGGTTCTTAATGAATACTTTGCGTCTGTCTTCACAAAAGAGAGGGATGATGCAGTGATTGAAGTTAGGGAGGAGGAGTGTGAAATATTGAATGGATAAACATCGTGAGAGAGGAAGTATTAAGGGGTTTAGCATCTTTGAAAGTAGATAAATCACCAGGCCCAGATCAAATGTATCCCAGGCTGTTAAAGAAGCTTGGCAAAGATGCGTAATGGTCGACGGGTGTTTTTGCGACTGGAAGGCTGTTTCCAGTGGGGTCCCGCTGGGCTCAGTACGAGGTCCCTTGCTTTTGTGGTATATATTAATGATTTAGACTTAGATGGAGGGGACATGATCAAGAAGTTTGCAAGTGATACAAAAATTGGCCGTGTGGTTGATAGTGAGGAGGAAAGCTGTAGACTGCAGGAAGATATCAATGGACTGGTCAGGTGGGCAGAAAAGTGGCAAATGGAATTCAATCCAGAGAAGTGTGAGGTAATGCATTTGGGGAGGGCAAACAAGGCAAGGGAATACACATAAATGGGAGGATACTGAGAGGTGTAGAGGGACCTTGGAGTACATGTCCACAGATCCCTGAAGGTAACAGGACCGGTAGATAAGGTGGTTAAGAAGGCATATGGGATACTTTCCTTTATTAGCCGAGGCAAAGAATATAAGAGCAGGGAGGTTATGCTAGAACTGTATAAAACACTGGTTAGGCCACAGCTTGAGTACTGTGTACAGTTCTGGTCAACTGCTGTGTTTGGGCATTTGATCAGGAGCCAAGAGAACAATTGGACAGAGTGTGTGCAGCTCGAGAACCCAGTGTTCTCACTGCAGGCACATTCTCTGCACAAACAGTCGCAGCTCTTTGAAGTGCAAGAGCTGAACATCTCTGGACACAGTATCACAGGCTGGGCAACCAGTCAATCAGCATTTAATGTTTGGAATAGGACGGGTCTGTTCTCAGGTCTCTGAGAAAGCCACTCCTCACTGAGGTCATGGGCACAGCTCAAATACCCTGCCCACACTCAGCCTGGACTCATGTCCATAATGGCCATTTGGGCAATAGGAGAACTTTGGAGACTCAGCACAACAGAAGAGACAACACGGAGAGCGAGCGAGCCAAACTCAGCACAGCAGGGAGAGTGAAGGAGAGGAGAGGGAACTTACCGTAACAGGTTTTCAGCCCCAGCTCGCAGCCGCATCTCTTTAATGATCTGCTGGTTGAGGCTCACTCTCTGGGTCTGGAGCTTGCTGCGGCCGGTTTGAGCATAAGGATTACATCCCTGGAAAACAAAGAGTCAGTCAGAGAGGATCAGACACGGGGGGGGTCGGTCAATGAGGGGGCGAGGCTGGAGAATCCCAGCCAGGGGGCAGCGGAGAAACAGTGATGGCTGGGACATTCCCACTCTCCCAGCCCATTCACAACCACTACAGCTCACTAAATGGCTCCAATTCACATGTCAGAGCACAGTTACACACAGTCCACCTCTGCCCGACAGGCAAAGTGAGATTAACCAGCTCAGCTTCCAAAATACAAACTTCCAGCCCATCATAATAAATCTAGGAGAGCTCAAGGTGAGGGGACAGAGTTAGAGAAACACAGAGGCCATTGACATTAATCAAAGGGGATTCATAGAAAGTTATAGCACAGAAGGAGGCCATTCGGCCCATTGTGTCCGTGCCGGCCGAAAAAGAGCTTTCCAGTTTAATCCCACTTCCCAGCACTTGGTCCGTAGCCCTGTAGGTTACAGCACTTCAGGTGCACATCCAAGTACTTTTTAAATGAGTTGAGGGTTTCTGCCTCTCCCATCCTTTCAGGCAGAGAGTTCCAGACCCCCACCACCCTCTGGGTGAAAAAAATTCTCCTCAGCTCCCCTCTAATCCTTCTACCAATCACTTTAAATCTCTGCCCCCTGGTCACTGATCCCTCTGCTAAGGGAAATAGGTCCTCCCTATTCACTCTATCTAGGCCCCTCATAATTTTATACACCTCAATTAAATCTCTCCTCAGCCTCCTCTGTTCCAAAGAAAACAATCCCATAATAAAGGAGAGTATTCCATATGCCTTTTTAACCACCTTATCTACCTGTCCTGCTATCTACTGAGATCTGTGGACATGCACTTCAAGGTCTCTCACTTCCTCTACACCTCTCTGTATCCTCCCATTTATTGTGTATTCCCTTGCCTTGTTTGCCCTCCCCAAATACATCACCTCACACTTCTCTGGATTGAATTCCATTTGCCACTTTTCTGCCACCTGACCAGTCCATTGATATCTTCCTGCAGTCTACAGCTTTCCTCCTCACTATCAACCACACGGCCAATTTTTGTATCATCTGCAAACTTCTTAATCATGCTCCCCACATTCAAGTCCAAATCATTAATATATATTACAAAAAGCAAGGGACCCAGTACTGAGCCCTGCAGAAACCCACTGGAAACAGCCTTCCAGTCACAAAAACACCTGTCAACCATTACCCTTTGCTTCCTGCCACTGAACCAATTTTGGATCCAACTTGCCACTTTCCCTTGGATCCCATGGGCTTTTACTTTTTTGACCAGTCTGCCATGTGGGACCTTGTCAAAAGCCTTGCTAAAATTCATGTACACTACATCAAACGCATTACCCTCATCGACCCTCCTTGTTACCACCTCAAAAATTCAATCAAGTTAGTCCGTCATGACCTTCCCTTAACAAATCCATGCTGACTGTCCTTGATTAACCCATGCCTTTCTAAATGACGATTTATCCTGTCCCTCAGAATCGATTCCAATAATTTGCCCACCACCGAGGTTAGACTGACTGGCCTGTAATTACTCGGTCTATCTCTTTCTCCCTATTTAAACAACGGTACAACATTAGCAGTCCTCCAATCCTCCAGCACCACGCCTATAGCCAGGGAGGATTGGAAAATGATGGTCAGAGCCTCCGCTATTTCCTCCTTTGCTTCTCTTAACAGCCTGGGATACATTTCAACCTGGCCTGGTGATTTATCTACTTTCAAAGATGCTAATCCCCTTAATACTTCCCTTCACTAGGTTTATCCCATCCAATATTTCACACTCCTCCTTCACTACAATCTCGGCATCGTTCCCCTCTTTTCTGATCTCAAGGGATTCTGAGCTCAAGGGACACAAGACAGAGAATCAACAACTTGTATTTTTATAGCGTCTTTAATGTAGTAAAATGTTCCAGGGCACTTCACAGGAGCCATTAAACAAAATGTGAGACTGAGCCACATAAGGAGACACTAGGACAGGTGACCAAAAGCTCAGGGGTAGGTTTTAAGGAGCATCTTAAAAGGAGGAGAGAGAGGTGGAGAGGTTTAGGGAGGGAATTCCAGAGCTTAGGGCCCGGGCAGCTGAAGGCACGGCCGCCAATGGTGGAGCGATGGAAATCGGGGATGCACAAGAGATCAGAATTGGAGGAGCGCAGAGATCTCAGAGGGTTGTAGGGCTGGAGGGGGTTACAGAGATAGGGAAGGGCGAGGGGCCATGGAGGGATTTGAAAACAGAACATTTGAATCACAGAACCTTACAGCACAGAAGGAGGCCATTTGGCCCATCACACCTGTAGTGACTCTCTAAAATAGAGGCAAGAAAGACTTGCATTTATATAGCGCCTTTCACAACCTCAGGACGTCCCAAAGTGCTTTACAGCCAATGAAGTACTTTGAAATGTAGTCACTGTTGTAATGTGGGAAACGCGGCAGCCAATTTGCGCACAGCAAGATCCCACAAATGGCAATGTGATAGTGACCAGATATTCTGGTATCCAATTAGTCCTGTTGCTCTGCCTTTTCACCATATCTTTTTAAACTTTTGTGTCAAATATTTATCCCCTTCCCTTTTTAAAAAAAAAAGGGATTCTGGACAGTTTCCCCACTGTTTCTGGGCAGGTATCCGATGTCTTAACCATCCTCCGTGTAAAAGAAGTTTGCCAGGTGAGTGGGACAAGAGGGCAGCTTTAGATTAACAAAAAATAAATTTGAAGCAGCTTATACAAACAGGTCTAAAATAACGATAAACCATCTGGAATAATCCAGCAGGTTAAGTGCAGCAGAGGGGTTAGAGGGCCCCAAAATGTAGCAGGAGGCACTGGAAAGACCGTCTACTCTGACTTTTCCACATCTTTTGGATGAGATGTTAAACCGAGGCCCCGTCTGCCCTCTCAGGTGGATGTAAAAGATCCCACGGCCACTATTTGAAGAAGAGCAGGGGGAGTTCTCCCCGGTGTCCTGGTCAATATTTATCCTTCAACCAACATCACTAAAAAAGATTATCTGGTTATTTATATTGCTGTTTGTGGGATCTTGCTGTGTGCAAATTGGCTGCCGCATTTCCTACATAACAACAGTGACTACACTTCAACGGTACTTTGGGACATCCTGAGGCCGTGAAAGGTGTGATAGAAATACACGTTCTTCCTTTTTCTTTCCCCTTTATGTTCTTAGAGGTGCTAAAATATTTGTGAAAAGGAACAAGCTGTCCTGGTTGAGGTCGGGACATGGACACTGGCCCCAGGAGGACGTACAGTGAGTGCCCCTCACTGATTAGGAGGGCAGCTATTTTTAGCGCATGATCAGTGTGTGACTCGCACGCAATCCTGTGACGTCTACATCACATCGAATGATGCAATCTCAGGGTGCGGGATCTTCCTGTGTGATCGCACTCCAGCAAAGGAGTGACCAGGCTGCAACCCGGCATGGAGTCACCACACCCCCCTTCAAAGAACAGGGTCAGTGGGTCGAGCAGGACTAGATTCCAGATCACCTTCATAGTAAAATGGGGAGAACTTTCAAAAGGGAATTGGATAAATACTTGAAAAGACGACATATGCAGGGCTATAGGGGAAGAGGAGTGAGACTAATTGGAAGCTCTTTCAAAGATCCGGCACAGGCACGATGGGCCAAATGGCCTCCTTCTTTGTGGTTTCATTTTATGAATCTCTGAAAATTGAAAGGGAAATTTTCAGGAAGGACACACGGTCAGTGACTGCCCCTCGAACTCTCAGCTGTTAAATCACGAGGGTGCCACCCCGGCAACGGGGGGAGGGTGCCACCCCGGCAACGGGGGGAGGGTGCCACCCCGGCAACGGGGGGAGGGTGCCACCCCGGCAACGGGGGGAGGGTGCCACCCCGGCAACGGGGGGAGGGTGCCACCCCGGCAACGGGGGGAAGATTCGATCTGTAATGGGGACGCAGCTGTACTAAAATGCAGCTCTCCCACTTCACACAGTGACGTAAAGCTCCCCACACAAAAAGAACCACTCCCATTTATACAGTGCCTTTAACGTAGTAAAACGTCCAGGAGCGATTATCAAACAAAATTTGACACCGAGCCACGTAAGGAGATATTAGGACAGGTGACCAAAAGCTTGGCCAAAGAGGTAGGTTTTAAGGAGAATCTCAAAGGAGGAGAGAGAGAGATGGAGGGGTTTAGGGAGGGAATTCCAGAGCTTAGGGCCCAGGCAGCTGAAAGCACGGCCGCCAATGGCGGAGCGATGGAAATCGGGGGATGCGACGTAAGGCTCGGAGTTCCCGTTGTGATGAAATTCCCGGGGTTCCCTAAACCCCTCTCGGGGGGGATTCGAACATCAGTTTGTCTTGCTCTGCACACAGCTCACTCCCACGCTCGAGCAGTAACCTGCAACGATCTGGCACTGTCAGAGTATCCAGCACTGCCCTCACAGCGAGCAGTCGCTGAATATCAACATCCAGCGTTAAAGCGTATTAAAATAAAATTCAATTAACCATTGGATTAATCCCGTCACACATTCCTGGTATAACTGTAGCCATAGCAACCATCTGTTATCATTGCTGATTAGTACACATTCCAGAAGCCACACTCACACCTTAGTCTATCTAAAGCAATCACTGCAGCCAGCGCTAAACAGCAACATAAACACTTCTCCACCCAGAGGCTTTCAAGGATGAATATCCCCTTTGCAGCAGATAATCTGATCCAGCCGTCAGGCACTCATCTCACTGTCCAGCCCCATGGGTAGCCGGTGTTACTCTTCACCTCCCCCCTCCTCTTACCCCAACTGTCCAAACCCCCCTCCCTCCCAGCTCCAAACCACGGCCAGTAATCCCGTGCCCCGTTGCCCTGATACAATCGAGTGACCACTTGAGGGCAGTTAAGAGTGAACCACGTTGGTGAGGGGACTGGAGTCACGTATAGGCCCAGACCGGGGAAGGACGGCAGGTTTCCTCCCCTAAAGGACAATAGTGAACCAGTTGGGTTTTTACGACAATCCGACAGCTTCATGGTCACTTTTACTGAGACCAGATTTTTATTTCCAGCCTTAATGGGATTTGAACTCTTAACTTCTGGGTTATTAGTCCAGTAACAGAACCCCAACACCACCGTCCCCAGGATAATCAGACTCCTAAACTAACAATACAGCATCCATCCCATTAGCAAATGGCCTCAGTCCAAGGCCCGGGGGCTATCTGGAACTTGGACCCATTCGAGCATCTGTCGTCTCGACACTGGGTTAGAGCAGGAGGGACAGGACGAGCCGTGAATGGAGACTGATCCCAACTGTGCAGAGACCACACGCACCCCCCCCCTCAATCCCCCGCTCCTCTCGGGGACACACGAGGGTACTGAGGCCAACTGTAATATCACAACCACATCATCTCACCGAGCACGGCCCAAGGACTGAACCCGAAACCCTGTGGTTTGTGCACCTCTGGACAGCACCCTCCCCTCCTTCCACACCCCCCTCCCCCTGGACCGCACTGGGCAGCGCCCCTCCCCTCCTCCCTCCCCCTGGGCCGCACTGGACAGCGCCCCTCCCTTCCTCCCACAACCCCCTCCCCCTGGACCACACTGGGCAGCCCCCCCTCCCAGGCCACACTGGGCAGACCCCCCTCCCCTCTCCCACAACCCTCCCTCCTCCCCAGGCCACACTGGGCAGACCCCCCTCCCCTCTCCCACAACCCTCCCTCCTCCCCAGGCCACACTGGGCAGAACCCCCCTCCCCTCTCCCACAACCCTCCCCTCTCCCCTCCCCTCTCCCACAACCCTCCCCCCTCCCCAGGCCACACTGGGCAGCCCCCCCTCCCCTCTCCCACAACCCTCCCCCCTCCCCTCTCCCCTCTCCCACTACCCTCCCCCCCTCCCCAGGCCACACTGGGCAGCCCGCCTCCCCTCTCTCGCCTTCTGCGCCCCGCACTCCCCCCCGCCCCCCCCCCTGCGAGGATCGAGGGGCTCTCAGGGCAGGGCCCCTCCCACACGGCAGCTCTGATCTGTAGCACGCTCAGCTTTTATAGTTCTATTTACCAGCAGCTAATTGCTACAAGTGAAACCAGTTTGTTTACAGAGCAGTCACACACACACACAGTCACACACACACAGTCACACACACACACACAGTCACAGTCACACACAGTCACAGTCACACACACAGTCACACAGTCACACACACAGTCACACACACAGTCACACAGTCACACACACAGTCACACAGTCACACACACAGTCACACAGTCACACACACAGTCACACACACACACACAGTCACACACACACACAGTCACACACACACACAGTCACACACACACACAGTCACACACACACAGTCACACACACACACAGTCACACACACACACAGTCACACACACAGTCACACACACACAGTCACACACACACACACAGTCACACACACACACACAGTCACACACACACACACAGTCACACACACACACACAGTCACACACACACACACAGTCACACACACACACAGTCACACACACACACAGTCACACACAATGTTGTGAAGCAGCATCAGTCAGCTCCACCCTGGAACATGAGCACGAGATGTGGAACAGCAGAGTCTGACTGGTTCCTGTTCCACACAGAGTGAGGAACCTCGAATGGACATTCACCCATCGTGTAAACCTCGATAGCGACTCTTGACATCCACTGATTGAGAGGCATCGCCACAGAGCCCGATCTGTCCACAACAACAACAACCTGCATTTATATAGCACCTTTAAAGCAGTAAAACGCTCCAAGGCGCTGCACAGGAGCGATTATCAGACAAAAATTGACGCCGAGCCTCGAGGAGTTACATTGAAACTAGAGGACAGAAACAGGCCATTGGTCTGTGCCAGCGTTTATGTTCCACGAGTCTCCTCTCACCCTATCAGCATATCCTTCTATTCCTTTCTCCCTCATGTGTTTATCCAGCTTCCCCTTAAATGCATCATTTAGGACAGGTGACCAAACACTTGGTCAAAGAGGTAGGTTTTAAAGGAGTGTCTCAAAAGAAAAAGAGAGCTGGAGACACAGAGGGGTTTAGGGAGGGAATTCCAGAGCTTAGGGCCTAGGCAGCTGAAGTCATGGCCACCAATGGCGGAGCGAAGGAAATCAGGGATGCGCAAGAGGCCAGAATTGGAGGAACGCAGAGATCTCGGAGGTTGTAGGGCTGGAGGAGGTTACAGATATGGGGGGGATTTGAAAACAAGGCTGAGAATTTTAAAATCGAGGCGTTCCCGGACCGGGAGCCAATGTAGGTCAGTGAGCACAGGGGGTGATGGGTGAACAGGACTTGGTGCGAGTTAGGATACAGGCAGCAAAGTTTTGGATGAGCTTGAGTTTATGGAGGGTGGAAGATGGGAGGCCGGGCCAGGAGAGCGTTGGAATAGTCGAGTCTGGAGGTAACAAAAATATGGATGAGGGTTTCAACAGCAGTTGGGCTGAGGCAGGGACGGAGACAGGTGATGTTGCATGGAAACATACACAGGAATAGGAGCAGGAGTAGGCCATTCGGCCCCTCGAGCCTGCTGCACCATTCAATCAGATCATGGCTGATCTTCAACCTCAACTCCACTTTCCCGCCCGATCCCCATATCCCTTGATTCCCCCAGAGTCCAAAAATCTATCGATCTCAGCCTTGAATATACTCAGTGACTCAGCATCCACAGCCCTCTGGGGTAGAGAATTCCAAAGATTCACAACCCTCTGAGTGAAGAAATTCCTCCTCATCTCAGTCCTAAATGGCCGACCCCTTATCCTGAGACTATGCCCTCGAGTTCTAGACTCTCCAGCCAGGGGAAACAACCTCTCAGCATCTACCCTGTCAAGCCCTCTCAGAATCTTATATGTTTCAATGAGATCACCTCTCATTCTTCTAAACTCCACAGAGTATAGGCCCATTCTACTCAATCTCTCCTCATAGGACAACCCTCTCATCCCAGGAATCAATCTAATGAACCTTCATTGCACCGCCTCTAAGGCAAGTATATCCTTCCTTAGATAAGGAGACCAAAACTGTACACAGTACTCCAGGTGTGGTCTCACCAAAGCCCCGTACAATTGCAGCAAGACTTCCTTACTCTTGTACTCCAAACCCCTTAAAGACAATAAAGGCCGACATGCAATTTGCCTTCCTAATTGCTTGCTGTACCTGAATGCTAACTCGGTGTTTCATGTACGAGGACACCCAAATCCTTCTGAACACCAACATTTAATAGTTTCTCACCATTTAAAAAAATATTCTGTTTTTCTATTCTTCCTACCAAAGTGAATAACCTCACATTTCCCCACATTATACTCCATCTACCACCTTCTTGCCCACTCACTTAACCTGTCTATATCCCTTTACAGACTCTGTGTCCTCCTCACAGCTTACTTTACCATCTAGCTTTGTATCGTCAGCACACTTGGATACATTACACTCGGTCCCTTCATCTAAATCATTAATATAGATTGTAAATAGCTGAGGCCCAAGCACTGATCCTTGCGGTACCCCACTAGTTACGGCCTGCCAACCTGAGAATGACCCGTTTATTTCTACTCTGTTTTCTGTCCGTTAACCAATCCTCTATCCATGATAATATATTACCCCCCAACCCCATGAGCCCTTATCTTGTGTGACAACCTTTTGTGTGGCACCTTATCAAATGCCTTTTGAAAATTCAAATATACCATATCCACTGCTAGTTACATCCTCAAAAAAACTCTAATAGATTTGTCAAACATGATTTCCCTTTCATAAAACCATGTTGACTCTGCCTAATCATATTATGATTTTTTAAGTGCCCTGTTACCACTTCCTTAATAATAGATTCCAGCATTTTCCTGATGACTGATGTCAGGCTAACTGGCCTGTAGTTCCCTGTTTTCTCTCTCCCTCCTTTCTTGAATAGTGGGGTTACATTTGCTCGAGGTGGAAGGAGGTGATCTTGGTGATGGAGAGTATATGGGGTCCTCACTCCTTGTTCACACAGGGGTCACTGGAAGTGGGATCCCTAATGATCACCCTGCTCTCCCCCAGCCCAGGGGCACCGGGGCCAATTGTAGTTTCAACACTGCTGAACGGGCCTGGTCTGCACTACACTGAGCACAGGTAGAGGCTACTCGGGAGAAAGATCCCCAATCAAACATGTACTGCATACAGATTTCCCCCTCGTGGTGTTGTCTGAGAAATCTTTCCCATAGCAGCGGTCCAAGCTGCTCAATGGTGTGTGGCTGTTGGAGAATTAATTCAACGAATGCCGCAGGAAGTGCCAACAATATCGCCGCTGTCTCCACATCATCAGGAGCCCCTTCACCCCAAGACAATAGAGCTCTTCATGCAACTCGAGCAGGAGCTAGTCGATGCCAACAGCCAAGGCAAGGTGCCCAGGGAACAGAGATTCTCGCCCAGAAATAAACAGGTAGGGAACCTGGAGCAAGAAAATGATGCCCAAGGGGGAGCAGTATGGTCCTCGGCCCACGTATGCCTGGGGTGGGGGAGTAGGGGGGAGGATGTGGGCGATGCTGGCAAACCAGTATTTATTGCCTGAAGGGTGTCAGTGAACCAGTTGGGGTTTTATGACAATTAATTTATTGAACTCAATTTCCCAATTTGGCATGACAGGATTTGAATTCAACGTATGGGTTTAGTCCAGAACCAGGACCACTAGGGTTATCGGTGAACAGCTGGGGGGCAGACAAGAGATCTGAATCACAATCTAAGTCACTTAGTTCAGTTGTCTGTCAAAAGGCAGTTATCAGGAGTAAAGGGGAAAAAAATACTCCTTATTCTGTACTGTACACGGGACAAAGGAGTATTGTATCCTACTGCTGTTAGAACAATCCTCGAGTTTGCACAGGACAATCTGAACAAACTAACCATCCCTCCAACACATATCTGCCTGGAAATAGAAACATTAACCCTCTGCCACCACAGAGTTGCTTAAAGCTGGATTAAGACACATTTTGAACGACAAGAAATGCCAAACCCAGTACTGAGGGGGTCAAAATTAAACGGGTTTCTCCAGCAGGTGGCCGGGGCTGAGCTCGAGCTGTTCCAACGTACCCACAGGGCCTGTGGGCAGAACACACCCTTCAGTAACTTGTGGGGGGGGATCTCCCTCTCCACCCACTGATCTTAGTGATTCCACTTGTTTAGATCCTGTCAGCTCTGCTTGTCTGGGACCGAAACACCCAATCCAACAGTCGGAACAAGGCACAGTCCAGTGGTCTCCATGTGGAGCGTCTCTGGCCTCAGTCTTTCCATTCCTGCTCTCTCCCCTCCTCAGGGATCACTGGACAGTGATCAGTGATCAGGAGCAGGAACCCTGGCTGATTTCCCCCTCTCTCTAACCCAGGGGTCACTGGACAGTGATCAGGAGCAGGAACCCTGGCTGATTCCCCCTCTCTCTAACCCAGGGGTCACTGGACAGTGATCAGGAGCAGGAACCCTGGCTGATTTCCTCTTCTCTCTAACCCTGGGGTCACTGGACAGTGATCAGGAGCAGGAACCCTGGCTGATTTCCCCCTCTCTCTAACCCAGGGGTCACTGGACAGTGATCAGGAGCAGGAACCCTGGCTGATTCCCCCTCTCTCTAACCCAGGGGTCACTGGACAGTGATCAGGAGCAGGAACCCTGGCTGATTTCCTCTTCTCTCTAACCCAGGGGTCACTGGACAGTGATCAGGAGCAGGAACCCTGGCTGATTTCCTCTTCTCTCTAACCCAGGGGTCACTGGACAGTGATCAGGAGCAGGAACCCTGGCTGATTTCCCCTCTCTCTAACCCAGGGGTCACTGGACAGTGATCAGGAGCAGGAACCCTGGCTGATTTCCCCTCTTCACCTCCAGAGAAATTGAATGAAAATAAAGAGAGAAGAATTGCCAGTGGACCATGTGTTAAACCACCGCGCGTCCCAAGCTGACTCAAGTTTGTGGAACGTGGAGACCAAGCAGAAACATTTTCAGTAAACATATTGATTTTAGATAGTGAGTCAGCTGTTCAAACTCCAAATACCAGTCCAGGGCGGGAATAATATTGGACACATAACAAGCTCAGCCCCACCGGGCACTGAGCACCTAGAGAATGTCAGCAGAAAGACAAACAGCAACCCCTTCACCTTCCACCCTGTTAACACTCATGCAAGCAGTGTGGAACAGGCAGATTAAACCCTTGGCGAATGAATAAATAAATACATTTACCACTCAGTCCAGTCTCAGCACAGAAAGCAGCTGCCTCCCCTCCCATGTAAAGTGTGGAACTTCACTCAACACATCACTTGGCACATCTTGTCTGTGCCAACTCTTTGCTAAACTAATCCCACTGCCCCGCTCTCTCCTCATAGCCCTGTATCAATCCCAAACTAATCCCACTGCCCCGCTCTCTCCCCATAGCCCTGTATCAATCCCAAACTAATCCCACTGCCCCACTCTCTCCCCATAGCCCTGTATCAATCCCAAACTAATCCCACTGCCCCACTCTCTCCCCATAGTCCTGTATCAATCCCCAAACTAATCCCACTGCCCCACTCTCTCCCCATCGCCCTGCATCAATCCCAAACTAATCCCACTGCCCCGCTCTCTCCTCATAGCCCTGTATCAATCCCAAACTAATCCCACTGCCCCACTCTCTCCTCATAATTATCTTCCTCTGCTTCAACTATTCATCCACTTTTCCCTTAAAAGATACCTCAAACACTCCCTGAAGCAAAGTATTCCACACTCCAACAACCCTCTCTGAAGAAACCTGTCTCCTCACTCTCAGGGGTGACCCCCACCCCCACTCCTCCTCCTCCTCCTCAGCAATTCCCCAGAGAAAAGTCTTTCCTTTTTCACTATCAAAAATCCTTCATGAATTTTAAAAATCTCTTGAATCTACTCTAAGTCAACTCTGGCATCTATAAAGGGCGTGTCAGCGTGGAAGAGAGCATCACTGCTCCCAAACCAATCCTAATATCAGACGACTGATGTCTGGCCGCTGTCTGAAACCCGGGGGGGTGGGGAAATATCAGACTGAAGCCTGTTGCTAGAGTCCCCGTCAGAATAAACCAAGTCTGAGATTCCCCCCACCCACCAAGAACACAATCCAGTATCTGACCCCAACTAAGCTCAGGATTAATCCCCAAAACCCAAGGCCCACCCACCTCAACCCACACAGGCACAAGAGAAGCCCAGCTCATTCAGGACATCCTCCAGCTATATACACAATTACACCGAGAATAACCAAACTTCAAGGGAAACAAAATTACCATCAATGCCAACATAAAATTCGTAAGTGAATCCAAGTGTATCACAGCCCCAATTTTATTAACTTGTATTGGGTTCATGTTTACTAATTCCTGGTGTAATTTAATAGAGGTGTTCAAAATTATGAGGGGTTTTGATAGAGTAAATAAGGAGAAACTGTTCCCAGTGACAGGAGGGTCGGTAACCAGAGGACACAGATTTAAGGTGATTAGCAAAAGAACCAGAGGGGAGATGAGGACAATTTTTTTTAAAAAGAGAGTTATGATCTGGAATGCGCTGCCTGAAAGGGCAGATTCAATAATAACTTTTTAAAAGGAAATTAGATAAATACTTGAAAAAAGGAGAAATTTGCAGGGCTCTGGGGAAAGAGCAGGGGAGTGGGACTAATTGGATAGCTCTTTCAAAGAGCTGGCACAGGCACGATGGGCCGAATGGCCTCTTTCTGTGCTGGATCATTCTATGATTACCGATGTTCACAATTTTAAAAAAAATCTCAGAGTATTCTCTACTCCAATGGAAACAGTCCCAGTATCTCAAGTCTCTCATAACCAGAGTTCCCCACCCCCGGGTGTCCAGCCTATAACGGGGCACCCAAACCTGCACCCAATATTCGGGGTGTGACCCGCCCAATGTCTGTGCAACATTACAGCAAAGGAGTGAGGGACTCGGACACACGGGAGGGGCAGAGTAAAACATCCCAGACTGAGACCCCCCCCCCCCCAACATCGGGGAGTGAGAGCGGGACAGACCCGTCACTCCCCGGACTCTCCCCGGGGGTCAGTCCTGCGGCCACCCGGTGCCCGGACAGCGGCTGCGGGCAGTCGGTCCACAGGGTCCGGGAGCCGGATCCCGCTCCTCCTGTCCCCAGCCCGGGGGGCGATTCCTCTCCCAATCCTTCGCCCCGGAGCCGGACTGAGCTGCGGGTCCGCTCCCCGCTCCCCCAGACCGGGACCCCCAGACCCCGGGACCGGGACCCCCAGACCGGGACCCCCAGACCCCCCAGACCGGGACCCCCAGACCCCCCAGACCGGGACCGGGACCCCCAGACCCCCCAGACCGGGACCCCCAGACCCCCCAGACCGGGACCCCCAGACCCCCCAGACCGGGCGCGGGGGCGGAGCTTCAGTCGGACCCGGCCGAAAAAATCGCGGTCTGACGGGGTGAGAAACCCGCACAAGGAGAGAGGAGCGGGAATAAACCCCCTCCCCCCCCCCGGGAATAAACCCCCTCCCCCCCCGGGAATAAACCCCCTCCCCCCCCCCGGGAATAAACCCCCCCCCCCCCCCCGGGAATAAACCCCCTCCCCCCCCCCCCGGGAATAAACCCCCCCCCCGGGAATAAACCCCCCCCCCGGGAATAAACCCCCCCCCCGGGAATAAACCCCCTCCCCCCCCCCGGGAATAAACCCCCCCCCCGGGAATAAACCCCCCCCCCGGGAATAAACCCCCCCCCCGGGAATAAACCCCCTCCCCCCCCCCGGGAATAAACCCCCTCCCCCCCCGGGACACACACACACCCCTCCCCCGGGACTCCCCCCCGGGACCCCCCTGTGACACTGACCTTGCGGAAGTAGCTGTTTTCCCGCAGGGGTCTCGGTTGATGTCCCGGGGACAGGATGGTGTCGCTCATCGCGGGGCCGCGACTAAATAACAGACCCGGGGCTGGAGCCGCTCTCGATCTCGGGCTCCGCTCGGTCCCTGAGTCTGTCCCTGTCCGTCTGCGGGCTCCGCTCTCTGTCTGTCTGCGGGCTCCGCTCTCTGTCTGTCTGCGGGCTCCGCTCTCTGTCTGTCTGTCTGCGGGCTCCGCTCTCTGTCTGTCTGTCTGCGGGCTCCGCTCTCTGTCTGTCTGTCTGTCTGCGGGCTCCGCTCTCTGTCTGTCTGTCTGTCTGCGGGCTCCGCTCTCTGTCTGTCTGTCTGTCTGCGGGCTCCGCTCTCTGTCTGTCTGTCTGTCTGCGGGCTCCGCTCTCTGTCTGTCTGTCTGTCTGCGGGCTCCGCTCTCTGTCTGTCTGCGGGCTCCGCTCTCTGTCTGTCTGCGGGCTCCGCTCTCTGTCTGTCTGCGGGCTCCGCTCTCTGTCTGTCTGCGGGCTCCGCTCTCTGTCTGTCTGTCTGCGGGCTCCGCTCTCTGTCTGTCTGTCTGCGGGCTCCGCTCTCTGTCTGTCTGTCTGCGGGCTCCGCTCTCTGTCTGTCTGTCTGCGGGCTCCGCTCTCTGTCTGTCTGTCTGCGGGCTCCGCTCTCTGTCTGTCTGTCTGCGGGCTCCGCTCTCTGTCTGTCTGTCTGCGGGCTCCGCTCTCTGTCTGTCTGTCTGCGGGCTCCGCTCTCTGTCTGTCTGTCTGTCTGTCTGCGGGCTCCGCTCTCTGTCTGTCTGTCTGTCTGTCTGCGGGCTCCGCTCTCTGTCTGTCTGTCTGTCTGCGGGCTCCGCTCTCTGTCTGTCTGTCTGTCTGTGGGCTCCGCTCTCTGTCTCTGTCCCTGGAGTCCGGCTGCTCTGACTCTGACCCTCCGCTTCCTGCCGTGTCTTTAATTCCAGTCCCGGTTCCTCCCTCTTTCTGCATCACACAACCGTGTCAGAGTCACAAGCACCAATTCAAACAGGACTCAAAACAACTCCGAGACACCCGGACCGCCTCCACCGCAACAAATCCGCTCCTGACTGCAGCAATCACTGGGTGCTGATTGCAGGATTTACTTGGTACAGATTGCAGGATTTGGAGGGTGCTGATTGCAGGATTTACTTGGCACAGACGACCTCATCCCCTCATTGCCCAGGTATGTCCTGTCCACAAAAAGCAGGACAAATCCAATCCGGCCAATTACCGTCCCATCAGTCTACTCTCAATCATCAGCAAAGTGATGGAAGGTGCCGTCGACAGTGCTATCAAGCGGCACTTACTCACCAATAACCTGCTCACTGATGCTCAGTTTGGGTTCCGCCAGGACCACTCGGCTCCAGACCTCATTACAGCCTTGGTCCAAACATGGACAAAAGAGCTGAATTCCAGAGGTGAGGTGAGAGTGACTGCCCTTGACATCAAGGCAGCATTTGACCGAGTGTGGCACCAAGGAGCCCGTGTAAAATTGAAGACAATGGGAATCAGGGGGAAAACTCTCCAGTGGCTGGAGTCATACCTAGCACAAAGGAAGATGGTAGTGGTTGTTGGAGGCCAATCATCTCAGCCCCAGGACATTGCTGCAGGAGTTCCTCAGGGCAGTGTCCTAGGCCCAACCATCTTCAGCTGCTTCATCAATGACCTTCCCTCCAGTGAGCGGCGGGAAAGAGCGAGACCAGAGCGGGGATATAAACAGCGCGGAGAAAGCGAGACCAGAGCTCACTCTGAGAGCGAGACTCTGAGACCAGCGGCAGTTCGGGGTGACGTCACCAGTCAGAAAGTGACGCGGCACAGGGGAGGCAGCTGATTGGTGAGTAGGTTCAGGTGAGTATTTCTACCATTTTACTGTAAGTAAAGTAATAAGAAAGGGAAGGTCTGCAGGTTTTATAGCAGGTAGTGTTTCTTTTTTAGTGAACCTAGGTCCCTAGTATAGTTAACATTTTCTAATTTCAACGTAATTTAAAAGGGGTAACTAAGCTAAGGCAAGTCATGGCAGCAGACCTCGCACCCGTGATATGCCCCTCCTGCAAGATGTGGGAAGTCATGGACACTACCAGTGTCCCTGCCGACCATGTGTGCAGGAAGTGTGTCCACCTGCAGCTACTGACCGATCGTATCTCGGAGCTGGAGCTGCGGGTGGACTCACTGTGGAGCATCCGCAATGCGTAGAAACTCGTGGATAGCACGTTTAGCGAGTTGGTCACACCGCAGGTAAAGGGTATACAGGCAGGAAGTGAATGGGTGACCACCAGGCAGAGTAAGAGGTGCAGGCAGGTAGTGCAGGGGTCCCCTGTGGCCATCCCCCTCTCAAACAGGTATACCGTTTTGGATACTGTTGGGGGAGATGGCTCACCAGGGGAAGGTGACAGCGGCCAGGTTCATGGCACCGTGGCTGGCTCTGCTGCACAGGAGGGCAGGAAAAAGAGTGGCAGAGCTATAGTGATAGGGGACTCGACTGTAAGGGGAATAGACAGGCGTTTCTGCGGACGCAACCGAGACTCCAGGATGGTATGTTGCCTCCCTGGTGCAAGGGTCAGGGATGTCTCGGAACGGCTGCAGGACATTCTGGAGGGGGAGGGTGAACAGCCAGTTGTCGTGGTGCATATAGGTACCAATGATATAGGTAAAAAACAGGATGAGGTCCTACAAGCTGAATTTAGGGAGTTAGGAGTTAAACTAAAAAGTAGGACCTCAAAGGTAGTAATCTCAGGATTGCTACCAGTGCCACGGGCTAGTCAGAGTAGGAATGACAGGATAGCTAGGATGAAAACGTGGCTTGAGAGATGGTGCAAGAGGGAGGGATTCAAATTCCTGGGCCATTGGAACCGGTTCTGGGGGAGGTGGGACCAGTACAAATTGGACGGTCTGCATCTGGGCAGGACTGGAACCAATGTCCTAGGGGGAGTGTTTGCTAGTGCTGTTGGGGAGGGTTTAAACTAATGTGGCAGGGGGATGGGAACCGATGCAGGAAGTCAGTGGGAAGTAAAGTAGGGACAGAAACAAAAGGCAGTAAGGGAGAGTGTACAAAACATGACCGGACAGATGGTCTGAGAAAGCAGGGCAAAGACCAAGGGAAGTCTAGATTAAACTGCATTTATTTCAATGCAAGAAGTCTGATGGGCAAGGCAGATGAACTCAGGGCATGGATGGGTACATGGGACTGGGATGTTATAGCCATTACTGAAACATGGCTAAGGGAGGGGCAGGACTGGCAGCTCAATGTTCCAGGGTACAGATGCTATAGGAAAGATAGAGCAGGAGGTAAGAGAGGAGGGGGAGTTGCGTTCTTGATTAGGGAGAACATCACGGCAATAGTGAGAGGGGATATATCCGAGGGTTCGCCCACTGAGTCTATATGGGTAGAACTGAAAAATAAGAAGGGAGAGATCACTTTGATAGGATTGTACTACAGACCCCCAAATAATCAACGGGAAATTGAGGAGCAAATATGTAAGGAGATTACAGACAGCTGCAAGAAAAATAGGGTGGTAATAGTAGGGGACTTTAACTTTCCCAACATTGACTGGGACAGCCATAGCATTAGGGGCTTGGATGGAGAGAAATTTGTTGAGTGTATTCAGGAGGAATTTCTCATTCAGTATGTGGATGGCCCGACTAGAGAGGGGGCAAAACTTGACCTCCTCTTGGGAAATAAGGAAGGGCAGGTGACAGAAGTGTTAGTGAGGGATCACTTTGGGACCAGTGATCATAATTCCATTAGTTTTAAGATAGCTATGGAGAATGATAGGTCTGGCCCAAAAGTTAAAATTCTAAATTGGGGAAAGGCCAACTTTGATGGTATTAGACAGGAACTTTCAGAAGTTGATTGGGAGAGTCCATTCGCAGGCAAAGGGACGTCTGGTAAGTGGGAGGCTTTCAAAAGTGTGTTAACCAGGGTTCAGGGTAAGCACATTCCTTATAAAGTGAAGGGCAAGGCTGGTAGAAGTAGGGAACCTTGGATGACTCGGGAGATTGTGGCCCTAGTCAAAAAGAAGAAGGAGGCATATGACATGCATAGGCAGCTGGGATCAAGTGGATCCCTCGAAGAGTATAGAGATTGCCGGAGTAGAGTTAAGAGAGAAATCAGGAGGGCAAAAAGGGGACATGAGATTGCTTTGGCAGATAAGGCAAAGGAGAATCCAAAGAGCTTCTACAAATACATAAAGGGCAAAAGAGTAACTAGGGAGAGAGTAGGGCCTCTTAAGGATCAACAAGGTCATCTATGTGCGGAACCACAAGAGATGGGTGAGATCCTGAATGAATATTTCACATCGGTATTTACGGTTGAGAAAGGCATGGATGTTAGGGAACTTGGGGAAATAAATAGTGATGTCTTGAGGAATGTACATATTACAGAGAGGGAGGTGCTGGAAGTCTTAACGCGCATCAAGGTAGATAAATCTCCGGGACCTGATGAAATGTATCCCAGGACGTTATGGGAGGCTGGGAGGAAATTGCGGGTCCCCTAGCAGAGATATTTAAATCATCGACATCTACAGGTGAGGTGCCTGAAGATTGGAGGGTAGCAAATGTTGTGCCTTTGTTTAAGAAGGGCGGCAGGGAAAAGCCTGGGAACTACAGACCGGTGAGCCTGACATCTGTAGTGGGTAAGTTGTTAGAGGGTATTCTGAGAGACAGGATCTACAGGCATTTGGAGAGGCAGGGACTGATTAGGAACAGTCAGCATGGTTTTGTGAGTGGAAAATCATGTCTCACGAATTTGATTGAGATTTTTGAAGGGGTAACCAAGAAGATAGATGAGGGCTGTGCAGTAGACGTGGTCGACATGGACTTTAGCAAAGCCTTTGACAAGGTACCGCATGGTAGGTTGTTACATAAGGTTAAATCTCACGGGATCCAAGGTGAGGTAGCCAATTGGATACAAAATTGGATTGACGACAGAAGACAGAGGGTGGTTGTAGAGGTTTGTTTTTCAAACTGGAGGCCTGTGACCAGCGGTGTGCCTCAGGGATCGGTGCTGGGTATGCTGTTATTTATATTAATGATTTGGATGAGAATTTAGGAGGCATGGTTAGTAAGTTTGCAGATGACACCAAGATTGGTGGCATTGTGGACAGTGAAGAAGGTTATCTAGGATTGCAACGGGATCTTGATAAATTGGGCCAGTGGGCCGATGAATGGCAGATGGAGTTTAATTTAGATAAATGTGAGGTGATGCATTTTGGTAGATCGAATCGGGCCAGGACCTACTCCGTTAATGGTAGGGCATTGGGGAGAGTTATAGAACAAAGAGATCTAGGAGTACAGGTTCATAGCTCCTTGAAAGTGGAGTCACAGGTGGATAGGGTGGTGAAGAAGGCATTCAGCATCCTTGGTTTCATTGGTCAGAACATTGAATACAGGAGTTGGGATGTCTTGTTGAAGTTGTACAGGGCATTGGTGAGGCCACACTTGGAATACTGTGTACAGTTCTGGTCACCCTATTATAGAAAGGATATTATTAAACTAGAAAGAGTGCAGAAAAGATTTACTAGGATGCTACCGGGACTTGATGGTTTGACTTATAGGGAGAGGTTGGATAGACTGAGACTTTTTTCCCTGGAGAGTAGGAGGTTTAGGGGTGATCTTATAGAAGTCTATAAAATAATGAGGGGCATAGATAAGGTCGATAGTCAAAATCTTTTCCCAAAGGTAGGGGAGTCTATAACGAGGGGGCATAGATTTAAGGTGAGAGGGGAGAGATACAAAAGGGTCCAGAGGGGCAATTTTTTCACTCAAAGGGTGGTGAGTATCTGGAACGAGCTGCCAGAGGCAGTAGTAGAGGCGGGTACAATTTTGTCTTTCAAAAAGCATTTGGACAGTTACATGGGTAAGATGGGTATAGAGGGATATGGGCCAAGTGCAGGCAATTGGGACTAGCTTAGTGGTATAAACTGGGCGACATGGACATGTTGGGCCGAAGGGCCTGTTTCCATGTTGTAAACTTCTATGATTCTATGATTCTATAAGATCAGAAATGGGGATGTTCGCTGATGATTGTACAGTGTTCAGTTCCATTTGCAACCCCTCAGATAATGAAGCAGTCCGAGCCCGCATGCAGCAAGACCTGGACAACATCCAGGCTTGGGCTCATAAGTGGCAAGTAACATTCGCGCCAGACAAGTGCCAGGCAATGACCATCTCCAGCAAGAGAGTGTCTAACCACCTCCCCTTGACATTCAACAGCATTACCATCGCCGAATCCCCCACCATCAACACCCTGGGGGTCACCATTGACCAGAAACTTAACTGGACCAACCATATAAATACTGTGGCTACAAGAGCAGGTCAGAGGCTGGGTATTCTGCGGCGAGTGACTCACCTCCTGACTCCCCAAAGCCTTTCCACCATCTACAAGGCACAAGTCAGGAGTGTGATACTCTTCACTTGCCTGGATGAATGCAGCTCCAACAACACTCAAGAAGCTCGACACCATCCAGGACAAAGCAGCCCGCTTGATTGGCACCCCATCCACCACCTTAAACATTCACTCCCTTCACCACCGGCGCACTGTGGCTGCAGTGTGTACCATTCACAGGATGCACTGCAGCAACTCGCCAAGGCTTCTTTGACAGCACCTCCCAAACCCGCGACCTCTACCACCTAGAAGGACAAGAGCAGCAGGTACATGGGAACAACACCACCTGCACGTTCCCCTCCAAGTCACACACCATCCCGACTTGGAAATATATCGCCGTTCCTTCATTGTCGCTGGGTCAAAATCCTGGAACTCCCTTCCTAACAGCACTGTGGGAGAACCGTCACCACACGGACTGCAGCGGTTCAAGAAGGCGGCTCACCACCACCTTCTCAAGGGCAATTAGGGATGGGCAATAAATGTTGGCCTCGCCAGCGATGCCCACATCCCATGAACAATAAAAAAACGATTGCAAGATTTGTAGGGTGCTGGTTGCAGGATTTGTAGGGTGCTGATTGCAAGATTTGTAAGGTGCTGATTTCAGGATTTACTGGGTGCTGATTGCAGGGTTTGTAAGATTCTGATTGCAGGATTTGTAGGTTTCCGATTGCAGGATTTGCTTGGTGCTGATTGCAGGATTTGTAAGGTGCTGATTGCAGGATTTGCTTGGTGCTGATTGCAAGATTTGTAAGGTTCTGATTGCAGGATTTGCTTGGTGCTGATTGCAAGATTTGCTTGGTGCTGATTGCAGGATTTGCTTGGTGCTGATTGCAGGATTAGTAGGGTTCTGATTGCAGGATTTTCTTGCTGTTGATTCAACAATCAGCACACATGGAACTGCAGTAATTCATTTAATTAGTATGTTGAACCCCAGTAATTCATGCAATCAGCACTCGGCACCCCAATAAACCATGCAATCAGGATCCTGCACCCCAGTAAATCATGCAATCTTGAGTCTGCACCCCAGAAAATCATGTAATCAATACCCTGCACCCCAGTAAATCATACAATCAGGGTCCTGAACCCCAGTAAATCATGCAATGAGGACCCTGCACCCTAATAAATCATGCAATCAGCACCCTGCACCCCAATAAATTATGCAATCAGGGTCCTGTACCCCAGTGAATCATGCAATCAGGACCCTGCACCCCAGTGAATCATGCAATCAGGACCCTGCACCCCAGTGAATCATGCAATCAGGACCCTGCACCCCAGTAAATCATGCAATCAGGACCCTGCACCCCAGTGAATCATGCAATCAGGACCCTGCACCCCAGTGAATCATGCAATCAGGGTCCTGAACCCCAGTAAATCATGCAATGAGGACCCTGCACCCTAATAAATCATGCAATCAGCACCCTGCACCCCAAAAAATTATGCAATCAGGGTCCTGTACCCCAGTAAATCATGCAATCAGGACCCTGCACCCCAGTGAATCATGCAATCAGGACCCTGCACCCCAGTGAATCATGCAATCAGGACCCTGCACCCCAGTGAATCATGCAATTAGTATCCTGAGGCTCAGCAAATCCTTATGTAATCACACATCGCCCTGAAAATGCAACACTGCTCCCGATCTAAGCAGCTGGTCCTGTTTGCTTGACCGTTCCCACAGCAACTCACAAAAAACTCTGGCACTTTACCAAGGTTCAGAGGGAAACGAAAGATTCCCAGAAGAAAAAAAGCCTGATCTGTGCCAATGAGCCTGTCCAGAAATATAACACTCCCATCAAAAGCTACAAAGACTGCAAACAAACAGAAATGATAATGTGGAGAGTTGTTGTGAACCAGTTCTACTGGGAAAGCTTTGAAAAACAAATCCATCTATTTAACAGGAAATTATTATCAAACACAGAACTTATTGTGAACAGCGGCCAATTCTGAATCTCAAGGGCATTGACTCACAGAGGTGCAAGTCAAAATAGACAACTCGAAATGTTTCAGTTCCTCGACTTACTCTGAGCTCATTCAGCTCATCACAGTCAGGTCAGGAGCTGAGGTGCTGCAATTGGGTCTCAGGTTGGGAGGGAAATAGCTCAGCCCGAGTTCCCAGCCTGGAGGGTGTGCTTATGAGGGCAGCCTCAGCTGGCAAGCTACCCTGAACCCACACTTGAACTAGGAGAGCTTGATGGGTCAGTAAAGAGGGAACTCAAATCCCTCCATGGCCTCGGCCCCCCTCCCTATCTCTGTAACTTCCTCCACCCCTACAACCCTCCGAGATCTCTGCACTCCTCCAATTCTGGCCTCTTGCGCATCCCCGATTTTAATCGCTCCACCAATGGCGGCCGTGCCTTCAGCTGCCTGAGCCCTAAGGTCTGGAATTCCCTCCCTAAACCTCTCTGTCTCTCTACCTCTCTCCTCCTTTAGGTCGCTGCCTCTTTGACCAAGCTTTTGGTTACTTGTCCTAATATCTCCTTACATGGCTCGGTGTCAAATTTTGCTGATAATCGCTCCTGTGGAGCACCCTGGGATGTTTTACTATGTTAAAGGCGCTGTATAAATGGGAGGGAGTTGTTGTGTCTAACCTTTTTCCTGTACTTGGGAAGTGGCTGCCATCTTTCGTTGTCCTGAGGACATTAAGAAGCAACAACACAGCATTAATGAACCAGTAGGGTTTTTACAATTCCACAGCTTCCATGGTCATGTTATCTGGTGCCAGGCCACACATAACCAGATTTACTGAATTCAGTTTCACAACTTGAGAAAGGTGTAGGGACGAACTCATAAAAGAAGGAAAGAACTTGCATTTCTACAGCGCCTTTCATCACCTCAGGACGTCCCAAAGCGATTTACAGCCAATGAATTACTTTTTGAAGTGTAGTCACTGTTGTAATGTAGGATAGCAATAGTCAATTTGTGAATAGAAAGATCCCACAAACAGCACTGGGATAAGTGACCACATCATCTGTTTTTTAGTGATTTTGGTTGAGGGATAAATATTGGCCGCAGCCCACCAGGGAGAACTCCCCCTGCTCTTCTTCCAATAGTGGCCGTGGGATTTTTAACATTCACCTGCGAGGGCAAACAGGGCCTCGGTTTAACACCTCATCTGAAAGACGGCACCTCTGACAGTGCAACACTCCCTCAGTAATGCACTGAAGTGTCAGCCTAGATTCTGTGCTCAGGTCTCTGGAGTGAGACTTCAACCCACAAGATCATAGCCTCTTGATTGCTAGTCCAGTAGAATAACCATTAGGCTACAGTACTCTGTAACCTGTGCTTAACCTGCCCCGGGAGTGTTCAATGGGGCAGTGAAGAAGGAACTTTACTCTGTATCTAACCCGTGCTGTACCTGCCCTGGGAGTGTTTGATGGGACAGTGTAGAGGGAGCTTTACTCTGTATCTAACCCGTGCTGTACCTGCCCTGGGAGTGTTTGATGGGACAGTGTAGAGGGAGCTTTACTCTGTATCTAACCCGTGCTGTACCTGCCCTGGGAGTGTTTGATGGGACAGTGTAGAGGGAGCTTTACTCTGTATCTAACCCGTGCTGTACCTGCCCTGGGAGTGTTTGATGGGACAGTGTAGAGGGAGCTTTACTCTGTATCTAACCCGTGCTGTACCTGCCCCGGGAGTGTTTGATGGGATAGTGTAGAGGGAGCTTTACTCTGTATCTAACCCGTGCTGTACCTGCCCCGGGAGTGTTTGATGGGATAGTGTAGATGGAGCTTCAAAGGCAGAGTAAAGGAACTTAATTCTCATTGCCCATCAACATGTGTTAATTTAACCTCAGGGCAGCACCACCTGTTATCCTATTTTGCCATTTCCATTCACTGTACATTGATCTTGGACCAGCCTTACACTCATTGCTAAATTGTGGATGATGTTTATTGGGAATTGGGTTGAGACTGACCTAACCTCATTTCACTTCGAATCCTTCACAAACGTGAATGGGAGAAGATTTCTGCAGATGTGATTTTAATCGAGGATCATTAATTATTGAGATACCCACATAGGTTTTGTTCATCTCTGGACGCGCAGTTTGAAATACCAGGAGACATTGGGCAGGTAATGCTGAATCAGCTGGGTTGTCACATTGTGGAGGTGCCAGTGGGTCGCACTCTCGCCTCCGAGTCAGAAGGTCATGGTCCCAAGCCCGACTCCAGAAACTTATAGAGAGAAACTATTTCCGCTGGTTGGGGATTCTAGGAGTCGGGGGCACAGTCTAAAAATTAGAGCCAGACCTTTCAGGAGCGAGATTAGAAAACATTTCTACACACAAAGGGTGGCAGAAGTTTGGAACTCTCTTCCGCAAATGGCAATTGATACTAGCTCAATTGCTAAATTTAAATGTGAGATAGATAGCTTTTTGGCAACCAAAGGTATTAAGGGATATGGGCCAAAGGCAGGTATATGGAGTTAGATCACAGATCAGCCATGATCTTATCAAATGGCGGAGCAGGCACAAGGGGCTGAATGGCCTACTCCTGTTCCTATGTTCCTAACTTGAGCACATAATCCGGTCTGACACAGTTGGAGGTGCCATTTTTTGGATGAGACGTTAAACCGAGGCCCCATCAGTTTGTGCCTGTGTATGTTAAAGATTCCTGGTGTCCTGGCCAAGGTTCCTCCCTCAACCCGCTAAAGATTATCTTGTCATTCATCTTGTTGCAGTGTGTGGGATCTTGTTGTGTGTAAAATGGCTGCCACTTTTACCTACATAACAATAATGCCACCCCCACTTCAACAGTAATTCACTGTACGTGAAATGCTTTGGGAGCATTTCTGAGATTCTCGATAGGACATTCTATAAATGCAAGTCTGTTATTAATCAGACTGTTGAACGCATGATGTCATCGCGCATTGGGTCACATCAAAGCGCAGTGAGGAATGGAGACTCAATGTCCCTGTCGATAGGTGAGGTGAAGAGACCAGGAGTGTGGTCCAGGCAAAGGGAGGGGACATATTGGTTGGTTTGTTGGCAAAATGTGCCACCCAGTGAGGTATCCGCCATATAGACCAGGAATGCCCAGATTTCACCAGCGCTCAGTGCTGCGGTAGGTGATCTCAGTCAGGAAGGACTAGTAATGTTGGCCTCAGTATCCCTGGGAAAGGAATAAAAAGCCAGTCCTGTCCTCCCCAATCCTGATCGCTACGCAGCGACCCCCACTCCTGATCACTACCCAGTCAGTGTTGGTAGGAAGATTAGAAAAGCAGAGTATTTTTTAAAAGGTGAGAGACTAAGAAATATTGGTAGTCAGAGGGATTTGGGTGTCCTTGTACACAAATCACCAAGAGGTTAATATGCAGGTACAGCAAGCAGTTAGGAAGGCAAATGGTATGTTAACCTTTACTGCAAGGGGGTTGGAGTACAAGAGTAAAGAAGTCTTGCTGGAATTGTACAGGGCTTTGGTGAGACTACACCTGGAGTACTGTGTACAGTTTTGGTCTCCTTACCTAAGGAAGGATATACTTGCCTTAGACGCAGTGCAAGGAAGGTTCACTAGATTGATTCCTGGGATGAGAGGGTTATCCTATGAGGAGAGGTTGAGTAGAATGGGCCTATACTCTCTGGAGTTTAGAAGAATGAGAGGTGATCTCATTGAAACATATAAGATTCTGAGAGGGCTTGACAGGGTAGATGCTGAGAGGCTGTTTCCCCTGACTGGAGAGTCTAGAACTAGGGGTCATAGTCTCAGCATAAGGGGTCAGCCATTTAGGACTGAGATGAGGAAAAATGACTTCAATCAGAAGGTTGTGAATCTTTGGAATTCTCTACCCCAGAGGGCTGTGGATGCTCAGTCATTGAATATATTCAAGACTGAGATCAATGGATATTTGGACACTAAGGAAATCAAGGGATATGGGGATCGGGCGGGAAAGTGGAGATGAGTTAGAAGATCAACCATGAACTTGTTGAATGGCGGAGCAGGCTCGAGGGGCCGTATGGCCTACTCCTGCTCCTATTTCTTATGTTCTTAATAAGGGTATGTGTTTGTACCGTGGGGCTGTACCCCAATAAGGGGCAGCTTAGAGAGAAAATGAAATATACTGATCCAGCTGTAAATTTGTACCCAGTGCTGTGAGGTGCAGGCAATGCATGTTTAATCCTTTTGATACTTATCTCTCCAGAATCCTCTGGCTAAGGTGCTGGAGGAACCAGTTTTACTGAAACTATGTTGTCAGGTATTTACTGCTCATTACCTTCTTTATCAGAAAGGAGTCAAATTCCATTCAGGGCATTGGGTTGGGTTTCAGAAAGCTTTTAGTTTGTTTTTTTCTGCGAGTTGTCCAGGGTGCACACTGCTAGGAACAGGAGGAGGCCATTCAGCCCATCGGGCATGCTCCCCCATTCAATTAGATCATGGCTGATCTGTATCACCACTCCATTTTCCCACCTTAGCTTCATATCCCTTGATACCCTCACTCAAAAAAAAATCCATCGATCTCAGTCATGAAAGCTCCAATTGACCCCCAGCATCCACAGCCTTTTTGGGGGAGAGTTTTCCAGATTTCCACTCCCCTTTGTGTGAAAAAATGCTTCCTGATTTCACTCCTCAACAGCCTGGCTCTAATTTTAAGATTGTGTCCCCTTGTTCTGGATTTTCCCAACAGAGGAAATAGTTTCTCCGTATCTACCCTATTGAATCATTTTATTTTAATCACCTCAATTAGATCTCCCCTCAACCTTCTAAACTCAAGGGAATACAAGTCTAGTTTATTCAACCTGTCCTCATAACAACTTGCTTTTATACAGCGCCTTTAATGTAGTAAAACGTCCCAAGGCGCTTCACAGGAGTGATTATCAAACAAAATTTGATTAATAACCACATAAGGAGATATTAGGACAGGTGACCAAAAGCTTGGTCAAAGAGGTAGCTTTTAATGAGTGACTTAAAGGAGGAGAGAGGTAGAGGGCTAGAGAGGTTTAGGGAGGGAATTCCAGAGCTTAGGGCTGGGCAGCTGAAGGCACGGCCGCCAATGGTGGAGTGATTAAAATCGGGGATGCGCAAGAGGCCAGAATTGGAGGAGTGCAGAGATCTCGGAGGGTTGTAGGGCTGGTGGAGGTTACAGAGATAGGGAGGGGCGAGGCCATGGAGGGATTCGAACACAAGGATGAGAATTTTAAAAGGAAGGATGGGCAAGAGATCACTTTTTCTCAAATCAGCATCTTGATGGATTTTTCTGTACTTTTTGCTTGTGCGCAATTGAGTGAAAACACAGCAAGAAATGTCTTGTGAGCCAACACAGCAGCCATCTTGCAAACTGCAATATTTTACAAACATCAATGAGATGAGTGAACAATCTTTGGCCCATCTTTTGTTCTTTCCTCCCCTCCTCTTCCTCTCCCCCCCCAACCTTTTCCTCGCTCTGTACTTGCTTAAAAAGTGTTAAATCTTTAACTTCTTCCAGTTCTGATGAAAGGTCATTGACCTGAAATGTTAATTCTGTTTCTCTCTCCACAGACGCTGCCTGACCTGCCGAGGATTTCCAGCAATTTCTGTTTTAATTTCAGATTTCCTGCATCCGCAGTATTTTGTTTTTGATTGAGTGAACAATGAATCTGTTTTTGGCAGGTTGAGGGAGGGATGTTGGCTCCGTGCTCTCCTTCAAATCTCGCTGTGGGATCTTTAAAACCCACCCGAATCACCGAGACTTCGGTGTAACATCTCGAGACCAAGGATGTTCCCCAGCAAGAGGTCGACTATTTCCAGAGAGGAGACAATTGACAAGAAAAAAGATTTCAGGAAACGTAAAATGAGTAGACAGATTTTAAGAGCTGAGTTTCAGAGCTGGAAGGGTTACACAAGGAATGTAGGCAGGGATGATTTGCATAATGTTTGGTAAATTTAAGATCTGGTTTGAGAAAGGCTGATTAAATTTCCAACAAGAGATCAAATACATCCAGAACATTGGGGAGATTGTATCATCTCCAAACAATGACAAACACAACCAGTCATAGACTCTTACAGCACAGAAGGAGGCCATTCGGCCCATCATGCCTGTGCTGGCTCTTTGAAAGTGCTATCCAATTAGTCCCACTCCCTTGCTCTTTCCCCATAGTCTTGAGCCACTCGACACTCAGTGGTACACTTTACAGCATCTTGATTGTATCCAGTCCCACTGTTACAGAGAGGGCGAGACATTTAGCACCAATTTCCTCAGTGGTCATTTAGTAGGACTGACTGGATAGAATGATAGAATCTTACAGCACAGAATGAGGCCATTTGGCCCATCGTGCCTGTGCCGGCTCTTTGAAAGAGCTATCTAATTAGTCCCACTCCTCTGCTCTTTCCCCGTAGCCCTGCAAATTTTTCCTTTTCAAGTATATATCCAATATATAATTGTATATGAAGTGATTTTCGTTGCTGAAAGGTGCTACATACATTGTCACTCAGAGAGACAGGTTAGAAGGAATGGCTTTACTCACAGCACGGTATGCTCTGTCTCAGGGAGTGGGTGAGGCCGAGACCATTGCATCGTTTAAGGAAAAATTGGATAAATATTTAAAACAGAGGTAGATACAGGGATACGGGGAAAGAGCGGGCCAGTGGGGTGGGGGGGCGGGGTGGGGTGGGGGGTGTAATTTTTGGGGGGAGGAAAGGAGCAGTCTGAGTTATAAAGTGAGACCCAGAAAACAGAACTTGAATTTCATGGACAGATGAAGTCCGAGGGGACACGACCCCGATCTTTATCACGGTAAGTCTGAGGCTGTCTCAGTGAACACCTTTAAAAACCTACTCAGCGATAAAGGTGCTGCCCAGTGTGGGACTGAGCCCCGGGCACATGGTCAGGTACAAAAATAATCAAAAAGGCCAATGGAATGTTAGCCATTATAACTAGAATACAAAGGGGAGGAGATTTTGCTACGGCTGTACAAAGCCCTGGTTAGTCGACATCTGGAGCACTGTGTTCAGTTCTGGGCACCGCATCTTACAAAGGATATATTGGCCTTGGAAGGAGCGCAGCGCAGATTCTCCAGAATGTTACCAGAGCTCCAAGGGTTGGATTATGAGGAGAGATTACATAAACTGGGCTTGTATTCCCAGGAATATAGAAGGTTAAGGGGTGATTTGATTGGAGGTTTTTAGGATTTTGAAAGGAATTGATAGGGTAGATAGAGAGAAACTTTCTCCGCTGGTGGGGGAGTCTCGGACAAGGGGACATAACCTTAAAATCAGAGCCAGGCCATTCAGGAGAGAAGTTGGGAAACATTTCTTCACACAAAGGGTGGGAGAAGTGTGGAACTCTCTCCCACAAAAAGCACTAGATGCTCAATTAATAATTTTAAATCTGAGATCGATAGATTTTTGCTCGCCCAGGGTATTAAGGGATATGGAGCCAAAGTGGGCGGATGGAGTCAGGATACAGATCAGCCATGATCTCATTGAATGGCGGAACAGGCTTGAGGGGCTGAATGGCCTCCTCCTGTTCCTATGTTGGATCCCCAATCTGGGTGGAATAAGCTGATCTCAGTGCAGACACAACATGTTCCCTCTCACGACCCCTGCTGGAAAGTGCATTGGTGCAGACATCGCGTGAGGACGGGAACGGGCTGGGCTGTGATGTCTCCCCCAGTTGAATATCCCCTGACACTGACTCTCCAGGCTGACACACCTAGCATGGTGGGACAGGAAGGAGCCGACCGGCACCAGTAACATGGGTCTGCACCTCACAGAGAGGAGGAAAGTGGAAGGACAAGAAAATAAATGGTTGAAGGAGGAACCTTAGATGCAAAGAATGGTACTGAAGGTTATAAGGACAAGCCCAGATATAATCACAGATTGTGCATAACACAATGGCTCCTATACTGACGGAAGAATGGAAGCATTAGCTGTGGAATGCAGCCTGTCCAGCTCAAACAATTTCGAGTGATTTGTCTCACTGATAGCTTGGAATTCTGCCAGGTTACCTGAGCAGAGTTAAAAAGAACTGTCCCAGCGTTTCACATTTCTCCCAGCTTTTGACAGTGAGCGTCACAGGCTATTCGACTGTAGAGTGATCACAGCCCAAACCAATCCTGTCCTCATACAACAACCACTCCCATTTATACATCACCTTTAATGTAGTAAAACGTCCCAAGGCGCTTCACAGGAGCGATTATCAAACAAAATTTGACACCGAGTCACATAAGGAGATATTAGGACAGGTGACCAAAAGCTTGGTCAAAGACGTAGGTTATAAGGAACGATTTAAAGAGGGGAGAAAGGTAGAGAAGCGGAGAGGTTTGGGGAGGGAATTCCAGAGCTTAGGACCCAGGCAACTGAAGGCACGGCCGCCAATGGTGGAGCGATTAAAATCGGGGATGCGCAAGAGGCAAGAATGGAGGAGCGCAGAGATCTCGGAGGGTTGTAGGGCTGGAGGAGGTTACAGAGATAGGGAGGGGTGAGGCCATGGAGGGATTTGAAAACAAGGATGAGAATTTTAAAATCAAGGCATTGCTGGACCGGGAGCCAATGTAGGTCAGTGAGCACAGGGGGTGATGGATGAACGGGATTTGGTGCGGGCAGCAGAGTTTTGGATAAGTTCAAGTACACGGAGGGTGGAAGGTGGGAGGCCGGCCAGGAGACTATTGGAATAGTCAAGTCTGGAGGTGACAAAGGCATGATAAGAGGCCAATCGTAGCGCCCTGCCCTTCCCTCCCCACTGCTCCAAGCTGAGACCAACTAACAGCACAGATCGGAGAACCTCACCATCAGCATGTTTTCCCTCTGCTCAGTCATCTCCCTCAGATTAAAGAGTATGGGCAGAGTGCATGTTCGAGACAGACCAGAACACATCGGCTATGATCTAATTGAATGGCAGAACAGGCTCGAGAGGCTGAATGGCCTCCTCCTGTCCATATGAAATATGCAGATTCGTAAGCTGTGAAACACAAGATACACTCGCAACCTGCAACTGGAGAACGATAGAACAGCCAATATTCATTCCTCAACCTACATCACTAAAAACAGATGGTCATTAACTCATTGCTGTTTGTGGGATCTTGCTGTGCACAAATTGGCTGCCATGTTTCCTATATCACAGCAATCACGACAGTACAAAAGTACTTCATTGGCTGTAAAACGCTTTGGGACATCCTGAGGTCGTGAAAGGCGCCATATAAATGCAAGTTCTTTCTTCACAAAATCTTCCCAGTTTTCAATTCCTTTTTCTTCAGTAATCTTCATCAGGTCCTCACATCAGTTTGTCGGCTTTGTTCGTGTCATTTCTGAGTTAGAAGGTCGTGGGTTCAACCTTCACTCCAGAGACTCGAGGACAGAATCCAGGCCCACACTCCTGGTGCAGAACTGAGGGAGCGCCGCACTGTCGGAGGGTCAGTACTGAGGGAGTGCCGCACTGTCGGAGGGTCAGTACTGAGGGAGCGCCGCACTGTCGGAGGGTCAGTACTGAGGGAGCGCCGCACTGTCGGAGGGTCAGTACTGAGGGAGCGCCGCACTGTCGGAGGGTCAGTACTGAGGGAGCGCCGCACTGTCGGAGGGTCAGTACTGAGGGAGCGCCGCACTGTCGGAGGGTCAGTACTGAGGGAGCGCCGCACTGTCGGAGGGTCAGTACTGAGGGAGCGCCGCACTGTCGGAGGGTCAGTACTGAGGGAGTGCTGCACTGTCGGAGGGTCAGTACTGAGGGAGTGCTGCACTGTCGGAGGGTCAGTACTGAGGGAGTGCCGCACTGTCGGAGGGTCAGTACTGAGGGAGTGCCGCACTGTCGGAGGGTCAGTACTGAGGGAGTGCTGCACTGTCGGAGGGTCAGTACTGAGGGAGTGCTGCACTGTCGGAGGGTCAGTACTGAGGGAGTGCTGCACTGTCGGAGGGTCAGTACTGAGGGAGTGCCGCACTGTCGGAGGGTCAGTACTGAGGGAGCGCCGCACTGTCGGAGGGTCAGTACTGAGGGAGCGCCGCACTGTCGGAGGGTCGGTACTGAGGGAGCGCTGCACTGTCGGAGGGTCAGTACTGAGGGAGTGCTGCACTGTCGGAGGGTCGGTACTGAGGGAGCGCTGCACTGTCGGAGGGTCAGTACTGAGGGAGCGCTGCACTGTCGGAGGGTCAGTACTGAGGGAGCGCCGCACTGTCGGAGGGTCAGTACTGAGGGAGCGCCGCACTGTCGGAGGGTCAGTACTGAGGGAGCGCCGCACTGTCGGAGGGTTGGTACTGAGGGAGCGCCGCACTGTCGGAGGGTCGGTACTGAGGGAGCGCCGCACTGTCGGAGGGTCAGTACTGAGGGAGCGCCGCACTGTCGGAGGGTCGGTACTGAGGGAGCGCCGCACTGTCGGAGGGTCAGTACTGGGGGAGCGCCCCACTGTCGGAGGGTCGGTACTGAGGGAGCGCCGCACTGTCGGAGGGTCGGTACTGAGGGAGCGCCGCACTGTCGGAGGGTCGGTACTGAGGGAGCGCCGCACTGTCGGAGGGTCGGTACTGAGGGAGTGCCACACTGTCGGAGGGTCGGTACTGAGGGAGCGCCGCACTGTCGGAGGGTCGGTACTGAGGGAGCGCCGCACTGTCGGAGGGTCGGTACTGAGGGAGCGCCGCACTGTCGGAGGGTCGGTACTGAGGGAGCGCCGCACCGTCGGAGGGTCGGTACTGAGGGGGCGCCGCACCGTCGGAGGTTCGGTACTGAGGGGGCGCCGCACCGTCGGAGGGTCGGTGCTGAGGGAGCGCCGCACCGTCGGAGGGTCGGTGCTGAGGGAGCGCCGCACCGTCGGAGGGTCGGTGCTGAGGGAGCGCCGCACCGTCGGAGGGTCGGTGCTGAGGGAGCGCCGCACCGTCGGAGGGTCGGTGCTGAGGGAGCGCCGCACCGTCGGAGGGTCGGTGCTGAGGGAGCGCCGCACTGTCGGAGGGTCAGTGCTGAGGGAGCGCCGCACTGTCGGAGGGTCAGTGCTGAGGGAGCGCCGCACTGTCGGAGGGTCAGTACTGAGGGAGCGCTGCACTGTCGGAGGGTCAGTGCTGAGGGAGCGCCGCACTGTCGGAGGGTCAGTGCTGAGGGAGCGCTGCGCTGCCGGAGGTACCGTCCTTTATATAGTCCATCCCCCACAGCTGCTGTTACCTGCTGAGCTTATGACTGTCCTACTGGTTTTTCAGCTTTATTTTGCTCCAGTCTGGTTCCTGGGCCGTAGTCCATTTCTCCGCCACTTCTGGATCTTACAGTGACCTCCAACTTCGCCACCGTTTTTCTGCCCCGTGGTCGATTCCGCACACCTCCTGGCTCTTCATTCCCACAGAAATACCTCCAGCAGTGCGTCCTCCGATACTCGACCCTTCATTTTTTTTATTCGTTCCTGGGATGGGGGCGTTGCTGGCGAGGCCGGCATTTATTGCCCATCCCTAATTGCCCTTGAGAAGGTGGTGGTGAGCCGCCTTCTTGAACCGCTGCAGTCCGTGTGGTGACGGTTCTCCCACAGTGCTGTTGGGAAGGGAGTTCCAGGATTTTGACCCAGCGACGATGAAGGAACGGCGATATATTTCCAAGTCGGGATGGTGTGTGACTTGGAGGGGAACGTGCAGGTGGTGTTGTTCCCATGTACCTGCTGCTCTTGTCCTTCTAGGTGGTAGAGGTCGCGGGTTTGGGAGGTGCTGTCAAAGAAGCCTTGGCGAGTTGCTGCAGTGCATCCTGTGGATGGTACACACTGCAGCCACAGTGCGCCGGTGGTGAAGGGAGTGAATGTTTAGGGTGGTGGATGGGGTGCCAATCAAGTGGGCTGCTTTGTCCTGGATGGTGTCGAGCTTCTTGAGTGTTGTTGGAGCTGCACTCATCCAGGCAAGTGGAGAGTATTCCATCACACTCCTGACTTGTGCCTTGTAGATGGTGGAAAGGCTTTGGGGAGTCAGGTGAGTCACTCGCCGCAGAATACCCAGCCTCTGACCTGCTCTTGTAGCCACAGTATTTATATGGTTGGTCCAGTTAAGTTTCTGGTCAATGGTGACCCCCAGGATGTTGATGGTGGGGAATCCGGCGATGGTAATGCAGTTGAATGTCAAGGGGAGGTGGTTAGACTCTCTCTTGTTGGAGATGGTCATTGCCTGGCACTTGTCTGGTGCGAATGTTACTTGCCACTTATAAGACCAAGCCTGGATGTTGTCCAGGTCTTGCTGCATGCGGGCACGGACTGCTTCATTATCTGAGGGGTTGCGAATGGAACTGAACACTGTGCAATCATCAGCGAACATTCCCATTTCTGACCTTATGATGGAGGGAAGGTCATTGATGAAGCAGCTGAAGATGGTTGGGCCTAGGACACTGCCCTGAGGAACTCCTGCAGTAATGTCCTGGGGCTGAGATGATTGGCCTCCAACAACCACTACCGTCATCCTTTTTGCTAGGTATGACTCCAGCCACTGGAGAGTTTTCCCCGATTCCCATTGACTTCAATTTTACTAGGCTCCTTGGTGCCACACTCGGTCAAATGCTGCCTTGATGTCAAGGGCAGTCACTCTCACCTCACCTCTGGAATTCAGCTCTTTTGTCTTTAGCTTCTGAACCCACTCGCCCTCTACACCTGTCTCCGAACCTGGACATCAGTTTGTCGATGCTCCAAGCTGGCTCCACCCTATCTACGTCAACCTTATCCCACCACTGGGAGCTCTGACTGTAACTCTGGGCTCCCTCCTATTGTCGCCTCTCTATTCCCTGTTTATTACCAGGACCTATCTATCCCAATCTTGCTGTGTAACCGGGCCTGTGTAACGCGAGTTTCCCTGTGTCCATTCACCCGCGTGTTTTAACTGCCACTCCGGACCTGAGCCCATCACTTCCATTTCCCCTTTAATCTTCTTTTGTCTTCACCCCTCCTCGGCCCCTCTTTCCTGTCGTCATGCCTCCTTTCATTACTCCCCTCTCGGGTTCTCTGCCCTCCCAAATCCCTACCCCAACCCCTCAGCACTTCTCGACCTTCCTACTCTCCTGCCGCCGTCCCAGGCTTCACTCCCTCTGTGCCTCTCTTGGCCTCCTCTGAAGGTCCCATCGACGCACTGGTCATTGCCTCCTTACGAGCAGCAACCCCAACTGCCCCCTTATTCTAAGATTATGCCCCCTAGTTCTAATTTCACCGACTTTCCTGCCCAGCTGGGGGCTAATCTTGCCAATCTCCTTCCTGTCCCACTCACCCCTCCCAGCACTGACCCTGTGGACTCTGCCAGTGGATCAGCTCTCACCGCCCCTCACCTCATCTCCCTCCGGAGTGTCCGTTCACTTGTGAACAAGGCCCTTGCCATCCATGATTGTGGATGATTGCATCGACATCATGGCCTTGACGGAACCTGGCTGACCTTCCCCCTTAATGAAGTCTCCCCGCACGGCTATATCTTCCGCCACTTGCCCCGCCCAGACCGCCGCAGTAGCAGGGTGGTCCTTATCACCAAATCACACCTTGGTCTGTCCCCCGACTCCTCTGGCACCTTCTCTTCCTTTGAGCATCTCACCTTGTTCCACCCCTCTCACCTCGCCTTTAAAATCCTCGTTCTCTACCGCCCTCCCAAGTACCACACCAAGAATCTGACCGAGATATCTTCACTGCTTTCCTCCCTCAGCCTCTGCACCGAGCGACTTCTCATCCTCGGTGATTTCAATCTCCATCGCAACTCATCATTGGAACACAGGAGCAGGAGTAGGCCAATCGGCCCCTCGAGCCTGCTCCGCCATTCAATAAGATCATGGCTGATCTGATCCTAACCTCAAATCTAAATTCATGTCCAATTTCCTGCCCGCTCCCCGTAACCCCTAATTCCCTTTACTTCTAGGAAACTGTCTATTTCTGTTTTAAATTTATTTAATGATGTAGCTTCCACAGCTTCCTGGGGCAGCAAATTCCACAGACCTACTACCCTCTGAGTGAAGAAGTTTCTCCTCATCTCAGTTTTGAAAGAGCAGCCCCTTATTCTAAGATTATGCCCCCTAGTTCTAGTTTCACCCATCCTTGGGAACATCCTTACCGCATCCACCCGATCAAGCCCCTTCACAATCTTATATGTTTCAATAAGATCGCCTCTCATTCTTCTGAACTCCAATGAGTAGAGTCCCAATCTACTCAACCTCTCCTCATATGTCCACCCCCTCATTCGCGGGATTAACCGAGTGAACCTTCTTTGTACTGCCTCGAGAGCAAGTATGTCTTTTCTTAAGTATGGACACCAAAACTGTATGCAGTATTCCAGGTGCGGTCTCACCAATACCTTATATAACTGCAGCAATACCTCCCTGTTTTTATATTCTATCCCCCTAGCAATAAAAGCCAACATTCCGTTGGCCTTCTTGATCACCTGCTGCACCTGCATACTAACTTTTTGATTTTCTTGCACTGGGACCCCCAGATCCCTTTGTACTGCAGTACTTTCCAGTTTCTCGCCATTAAGATAATAACTTGCTCTCTGATTTTTCCTGCCAAAGTGCATAACCTCACATTTTCCAATATTGTATTGCATCTGCCAAATCTCCGCCCACTCACCCAGCCTGTCTATATCCCCTTGTAGGTTTTTTATGTCCTCCTCACTCTCCACTTTCCCTCCCATCTTTGTATCATCTGCAAACTTTGATATGTTACACTCGGTCCCCTCCTCCAAATCGTTAATATAGATTGTAAAGAGTTGGGGACCCAGCACCGACCCCTGCGGAACACCACTGGCTACTGGTTGCCAGTCCGAGAATGAACCATTTATCCCAACTTTCTGCTTCCTGTTAGATAACCAATCCTCCACCCATGCCAGAATATTACCCCCAATCCAGTGATTCTTTATCTTGAGCAATAATCTTTTATGTGGCACCTTGTCGAATGCCTTCTGGAAGTCTAAATACACTACGTCCACTGGTTCCCCTTTATCCACCCTGTACGTTATGTCCTCAAAGAACTCAAGCAAATTTGTCAGACATGACTTCCCCTTTGTAAAGCCATGCTGACTTTGTCCTATTAAATTATGTTTATCCAAATGTTCCGCTACTGTCTCCTTAATAATAGACTCCAAAATTTTACCCACCACAGATGTTAGGCTAACTGGTCTATAATTTCCAGCCTTCTGCCTACTACCCTTTTTAAATAAGGGTGTTACATTAGCAGTTTTCCAATCTGCCGGGACCTTTGCCGAGTCCAGAGAATTTTGCAAAATTATTATCAAAGCATCCACAATCCCCACTGCCACTTCCCTCAAGACCCTAGGATGTAAGCCATCAGGTCCAGGGGATTTATCTGCCTTGAGTCCCATTAATTTACTGAGTACCAATTCCTTAGTGATTTTAATTGTATTTAGCTCCTCCCCCCCTAGAGCCCCCTGTTTGTCCAGTGTTGGGATATTCTTAGTGTCCTCTACCGTAAAGACTGAAACAAAATATTTGTTCAGCATTTTTGCCATCTCCGTGTTTCCCACCATTAATTTCCCGGTCTCATCCTCTAAGGGACCTACGTTTGCCTTAGCCACCCTTTTTCTTTTTATATAACTGTAGAAACTCTTGCTATCTGTTTTTATATTTTTTGCTAATTTATTTTCATAATCTATCTTCCCTTTCTTAATCAATCCTTTCGTTACTTTTTGCTGTCTTTTGAAGACTTCCCAATCTTCTATCCTCCCACTAAGTTTGGCTACCTTATATGTCCTTGTTTTTAGTCGGATACCATCCTTAATTTCTTTACTTAGCCACGGATGGCTGTCATTTCTTTTACACCCTTTTTTCCTCAGTGGAATATATATTTTTTGAAAGTTGTAAAATAACTCCTTAAATGAACACCACTGTTCATGTACCGTCTTACCCTTTAATCTATTTTCCCAGTCCACTTTAATCAATTCCGCTCTCATAACATCATAGTCTCCTTTATTCAAACTCAGTGCACTTGTTTGAGAACCAACCTTCTCACCCTCTAATTGGATATGGAATGTAACCATGTTATGGTCACTCATTCCAAGGGGATCCTTAACTAGGACATTATTAATTAATCCTGGCTCATGACACAGGACCAGGTCCAAGGTTGCTTGCCCCCTTGTAGGATCAGTTACATACTGCTCAAGAAATCCATCCCTAATACACTCAATAAACTCTTCCTCAAGGCTGCCCTGCCCAATTTGATTTGTCCAGTTAATATGATAGTTAAAATCCCCCATAATTATAGCTGTTCCCTTATTACATGCCCCGACTATTTCCTAATTAATACTTCTTCCAGCAGAGTTGCAACTATTAGGAGGCCTATATACTACGCCCACTCGTGTTTTTTTCCCCTTATTATTCCTTATCTCTACCCAAACTGTTTCATTATCCTGATCCGTTGTCCCAATATCATTTCTCTGTATTACAGTGATTCCTTCCTTTATTAACATAGCCACCCCACCTCCCCTTCCTTCCTGCCTGTCCTTCCTGATTGTTAAATACCCTGGCATATTTAATTCCCAGTCGTTGTCACCCTGCAGCCATGTTTCTGTAATGGCCACAAGATCATACCCATACGTAGTTATTTGTGCCATTAACTCGTCCATTTTGTTACGAATGCTACGTGCATTCAGATAAAGAACTTTCAAATCTGTTTTGTGACGCTTAGTTCCTGCTTTTTCCTTTTTTAACACTTTACCTTTTACTACATACCTTCTGTCCCTTCCTGACACGCTTTGCTCTGTCTCCCTGCTCAGTTTCCCAACCACCTGCCACAGCTTTGATGCTGGGTTAATCGCCTTACGCCTTCTAGTTTTTATTTTATCTGTCGTGCCTAAAGTACACTTTCTTTCCGCTGCTCTATGCTTTTCCCTTTCACTTGTTCTTGAACAACTGTTTGTACTATTTGTATTGTTGATTTCCCCTGGGTCTTCCCCTCTCTTGCTGCTCTCAACTTTATTCTCTTCTGACTCCCCGCTCAGGTTCCCATCCCCCATGGCTGATCTGTGATCTAACTCCATATACCTGCCTTTGGCTCATATCCCTTAATACCTTTGGTTGCCAAAAAGCTATCTATCTCAGATTTAAATTTAGCAATTGAGCTAGTATCAATTGCCGTTTGCGGAAGAGAGTTCCAAACTTCTACCACTCCTACTCCTAGAATCCCCAACCAGCAGAAATAGTTTCTCTCTATCCACCTTATCTGTTCCCTTTAATATCTTTTAAACTTCGATCAGATCAACCCTTAATCTTTGAAACTCCAGAGAATACAACCCCAATTTGTGTAATCTCTCCTCGTAACTTAACCCTTGAAGTCCGGGTATCATTCTAGTAAACCTACGCTGCACTTCCTCCAAGGCCAATATGTCCTTCCGAAGGTGCGGTGCCCAGAACTGCTCACAGTACTCCAGGTGCGGTCTAACCAGGGTTTTGTATAGCTGCAGCATAACTTCTGCCCCTTTGTTCTCTAGTCCTCTAGATATAAAGGCCAGCATTCCATTAGCCTTATTGATTATTTTCTGCACCTGTTCATGACACTTCAATGATCTATGTACCTGAACCCCTAAGTCCCTTTGGACATCCACTGTTTTTAACTTTTTACCATTTAGAAAGTACCCTGTTCTATCCTTTTTTGATCCAAAGTGGATGACCTCACATTTGTCAACATTGAATTCCATTTGCCACAGTTTTGCCCATTCACCTAATCTATCAATATCTCTTTGTAATTTTATGTTTTCATCTACACTGCTAACAATGCCACCAATCTTTGTGTCATCGGCAAACTTAGATATGAGACTTTCTATGCCAACACAGGCTGGTTGAGACATCCTGCCTGAGGTGAGCTGCCTGGCAATCTCCATCGCAACTCATCATGCTCTCTCTCCTCTGAGTTCACTGCCCTCCTATCTTCCCTTAATGGAAATATATCGCCGTTCCTTCATCGTTGCTGGGTCAAAATCCTGGAACTCCCTTCCTAACAGCACTGTGGGAGAACCTTCATCATACGGACTGCAGCGGTTCAAGAAGGCGGCTCACCACCACCTTCTCAAGGGCAATTAGGAATGGGCAGTAAATGCCGGCCTTGCCAGTGATGCCCTCATCCCATGAACGAACAAAAAAATCTTTCTCGTTTCTCTCCTATCTCCCCTCGTATACTCTCCGACCTCATCTTGACCATGAGACCGCCCCCCCACCCCTGTCCTGCTCCCTCGACCCTATTCCCACTAAACTGCTGACCATCCAACTTCCTTTCCTGGACCCCATATCACACCCCTCCTCAAAAAAACCCACCCTTAACCCCTCTGTCCTTGCAAACTACCGCCCCATCTCCAACCTCCCTTTCCTCTCCAAAGTCCTTGAACACGTTGTCGATTCCCAAATCTGTGCCCATCTCTCCTGTAACTCCATCATTGCATCCCCCCAATCAGGTTTCCACCCCTGCCACAGTACTGTAACGGCCCTTATCAAAGTCACAAATGACATCCTATGTGACTGTGACCGTGATAAACTATCCCTCCTCATCCTTCTCCACCTGTCTGCAGCCTTTGACACGGTTGACCACACCATCCTCCTCCAATGCCTCTCCTCCGCTGTCCAGTTGGGTGGGACTACGTTCATCTGTTTCCATTCTTATCTATCCAGTCGTAGCCAGAGAATCACCTGCAATGGCTTCTCTTCCCACTCCCACACTGTTACTTCTGAAGTCCCCCAAGGATCTATCCTTGCCCCCCCTCCTATTTCTCATCTATTTGCTGCCCCTCGGTGACATCATCCGAAAACACAATGTCAGATTCCACATATATGCTGACGACACCCAGCTCTACCTCACAACCACCTCCCTCAACCCCTCCACTGCCTCTGTTTTGTCACATTGCTTGTCCGACATCCAGTACTGGATGAACAAAAATTTCCTCCAACTAAATATTGGGAAGGCCGAAGCCATTGTCTTCAGTCCCCGCTGCAAACTCCGTTCCCTAGCCACAGACTCCATCCCTCTCCCTGGCCACCCCTGTGGGACTGGAGTCACGTATAGGCCAGACCGGGTAAGGACGGCAGGTTTCCTTCCCTAAAGGACATTAGTGAACCAGTTGGGTTTTTACGACAATCTGACAGCTTCATGGTCACTTTTACTGATCCCAGCTTTTCATTTCCAGATTATTTTCAACAGAATTCAAATTCCCAGGGTAGGATTTGAACTCTTGTTCTCTGGATTATTAGTCCAGTAACAGAACCACTACAATACCGTACCATCACATCAATGAATTCTGATCCTGGATACACAGGATCAGGGTATAGTGCAGGAAAATCCTTTCAGGACCTTACACCTCAGTGTTAATTAATTTCAGAAAAAAAGTGAGGAAGTGTTTCTGAAGACAGAAGGTGGAACTGGTTTCCAGGAATGTGATTGAGACTAGAACACTAGACTCATTCAAGAAACAGCCAGATTACAGAGGCACGTGCAGGTGACACAGGCATTCAGCCCATCCTTCCACAGAAACCTACAGTGCTCCCCACCACAGCATCTTACCTGCCTCCACTCCCTATTCCTGGAGACCATTCCAGGTATTGGTCACCCTGTGTTACAGGGCCCAGTAGTCCTGAACTCGGTCCCGTTTTTAAAAAATCTCTGCTTACTAGCCTTGGTCAGCACTCGGCCTGTATGTTGCGGAGAACGCCCTTCAAGATTCAATTTGTCCTCAGCTGAACTTCTCTTGAGTAATGCTCCCCAGTATATCTGTTTAAGCGTTTACCCCATTGCCTTGAATGGGGCCATTTACCTGCATATTGTTTTGAGGTATTGATTGACCCCATGTGATGGTCGCTGTCACCCAGGGGTGGCACTACTTCCATTCCCAGCACGCTATCTGGGTCACTTTCCATTACCAGGTTGAGATGTGTTACCTCTTGTGACATCCCTAACTCACTGGGTCAATCAGTGGTCATGCATCAGTCACTAGCCCAGATTATGGGTCACTTGGCCATTCCCAGTTTACAGCAGGTTGGTTACAGTCTCCCTTTAGTGACTTATTGTGCATCGTTTCCTCATCTCTTCAAACAGTAACTGCGCCTCCTGTTTATTTCGACTCAATGGTCTGCAGCAAACTCCTAGAATTATCTCTGCTCGATTTTCAATATGTAACTCCAGCCAAGCTAGCTTGTTGGGATGTCTTTCCTCCCTTGTCAGGTCCAGTGGGACTGCTCTTGCTTGGTTTTACTATGTTGTTACTCCTTGTTACTGCCCACTGTTATTATCCCCTATTATTGCCCCCTGTTGTTACTCCCTGTTATTGTACCCTGTTGTTACTCCATTATTATTCCATTGTTACTTCCTGTATTGCCCCTGTTATTACTGTAATTACCCCATTATTAGTCCTTGTTGTTACTCCCTTTTATTATTCGTTATAACCCCCTGTAATTATCCTGTTATTACTCCATTATTACTCCTAGTTGATACTCCCTATTATTACCCATTATTACTCCCAGTTATTACTCCTTGTTGTTACTCTCTATTGTTACCCCATTATTACCCTGTTAGTGCCCAGTCACTCCCTTTTATTACCCGATTATTACCTCCTATTATTACCCTGTTGGTACTCCCTATTATTACCCCCTGTTGTTATTTCCTATTATTGCCCGTTTTTACCAGCAGTTGTTACTCCCTATGATTACTCCCCATTATTATCCCTGTAGTTACTCCCTTTTATTACCCCTGTTACTGCCCCTTATTATTACATCCTGTTCTTACCATATTACCCCTGTTATTACTCCCTATTATCTTATTACCCCCTATTGTTACACCCTGTTGTTACTCCATTATTACTCCGTTTGTGTCCCAAATTATTACCCCGTTGTTATTCCCCATTATTACCCCGTTATTACTCATTATTAGCCTCTATTGTCACTCCCCATTATCACTCATTATTACTCCCTATTATCATTCCCTATTATTATTCTCTATTATCACTCATTATTATTCCCTATTATTACCTCCTATTATCACTCCCCATTATTACTTCCTATTATCACTCCCTCTTACCATGCTCCATTATCACTATCTATTACTTCCTTTTATTACCTCCTAGTATCACACACGATTATCACACCCTATTACTACTCCCTATTATCACTATTATTACTCCCTATTATCACTTCCTATTATTACACCCATTATCATTCATTATTACTCGCTATTTTCACCTCAATTATCACCCCTTACTTTTGCTCCCTATTACCCCCAATTATCACACCCTATTATTAGTCCCTATTATCACTCCCTATTTTTACCTCCTCTTATTACTCCATATTATCACCCCCTATTATTACCCTCAATTTTCATTCCCTATTACCCCTATTATTACTCCATATTATTACATGCTATTATCATCCCCCTATTATTACCCCCTGTTATTACCCCATTATCATCCCCAGTTATTACATCTTATAACCCCCTATCATAACCCCATATTATCATCCTCTATTGTTGCCCCCTATTATCATTCCCTATTATTACCCCATATTATTACTCTAGTATCATTCCCTATTACCCCATATTATTACTCCAGTATCATTCCCTATTATTACTCCCTGTCTGGTGACGCGCTCTGTCCAAGATGGCGGCGGCCGAGGAGGAGAGCGGCGATGAGGCGGAGGATTTCGCGATTTACGGGTTGGCGCTGGAGCCGCTGGAGGAAGGTAAACCCGGCCGCCGGCGGGTGCCAGCAGAAGGCCCGGGGCCCGGGGAGAGAGAAGGGCCTGCGGCATGGGACTGTAATCGAGAGTGGGCAGGAGTCGGGCCTGAGGCCCAGCGAGGTTTCCATAACAACCGCACCAGGGCGGCGGGTAGGAGCTCGGGCCCGGCCTGGAGTCGGGGCCCGGCCCCCGCCGTTCGATGGTCTCGACAGCAGCCGCTCTCACTCACATTGGAGAGACAGCCTGACCCCCGACCCTCCTGGTTACCCGGGTAACTGCCCCCATCACCCGGGCAACTCCTTCGCCCCTTGTGTCAGCTGAGTCACCCGATCATCTTGCCCCTGACCCCTCCCCCTCCCTCCGATCCCCCGCCCCTCCCCCTGATCCCCCTGATCGCCCCCTCCCCGATCACCCCCCCTCCCCTCCCCCTGAACGCCTCCCCCTCCCCTCCCCCTGATCCCCCCTCCCCTCCTCCTGATCCCCCCTCTCCTCCCCCTGAAACCCCCCCCTCCCCCTGATCCCCCCCCTCCCCCCCCCCCTCCCCCTGATCCCCCCCCTCCCCCCCCTCCCCCCCCTCCCCCTGATCCCCCCCCTCCCCCTGATCCCCCCCCCTCCCCCTGATCCCCCTGATACCCCCTCCCCTCCCCTGATCCCCCCTCCCCTTCCCTCCCCCTGATCCCCCCCTCCCCTCCCCTCGCCCTGATCCCCCTCCCCTCCCCCTGATCCCCTCCCCCTGATCCCCCCTCCCCTCCCCCTGATCGCCCCCTCCCCTCCCCCTGATCGCCCCCTCCCCTCCCCCTGATCGCCCCTCCCCTCCCCCTGATCGCCCCTCCCCTCCCCCTGATCGCCCCTCCCCCTGATCGCCCCCTCCCCTCCCCCTGATCGCCCCCTCCCCTCCCCCTGATCGCCCCCTCCCCTCCCCCTGATCGCCCCCTCCCCTCCCCCTGATCCCCCCTCCCCTCCCACTGATCCCCCCTCCCCTCCCCCTGATCCCCCCTCCCCCTGATCCCCCCTCCCCCTGATCCCCCCCTCCCCCTGATCCCCCCCTCCCCTCCCCCTGATCCCCCCCTCCCCCTGATCCCCCCCTCCCCCTGATCCCCCCTCCCTTCCCCTCCCCCTGATCCCTGATCCCCCCTCCCCCTGATCCCCCCCTCCCCCTGATCCCCCCTCCCCTCCCCCTGATCCCCCCCTCCCCCTGATCCCCCCCTCCCTTCCCCTCCCCCTGATCCCCCCCTCCCCTCCCCTCCCCCTGATCCCCCCTCCCCTTCCCTCCCCCTGATCCCCCCTCCCCTCCCCCTGATCCCCCTCCCCCCTCCCTCCCCCTGATCCCCCCTCCCCTCCCCCTGATCCCCCCTCCCCTCCCCCTGATCCCCCCCTCCCCTCCCCCTGATCCCCCCCTCCCCTCCCCCTGATCCCCCCCTCCCCCTGATCCCCCCCTCCCCCTGATCCCCCCCTCCCCCTGATCCCCCCCTCCCCCTGATCCCCCCCTCCCCCTGATCCCCCCCCTCCCTTCCCCTCCCCCTGATCCCCCCCTCCCCTCCCCCTGATCCCCCCCCTCCCCTCCCCTCCCCCTGATCCCCCCCCTCCCCTCCCCTCCCCCTGATCCCCCCCTCCCCTCCCCTCCCCTCCCCCTGATCCCCCCCTCCCCTTCCCTCCCCCTGATCCCCCCCTCCCCTTCCCTCCCCCTGATCCCCCCCTCCCCTTCCCTCCCCCTGATCCCCCCCTCCCCTTCCCTCCCCCTGATCCCCCCCTCCCCTTCCCTCCCCCTGATCCCCCTCCCCTCCCCCTGATCCCCCCTCCCCTCCCCTCCCCTCCCCCTGATCCCCCCTCCCCTCCCCCTGATCCCCCCTCCCCTCCCCCTGATCCCCCCTCCCCTCCCCCTGATCCCCCCTCCCCTCCCCCTGATCCCCCCTCCCCTCCCCCTGATCCCCCCTCCCCTCCCCCTGATCCCCCCTCCCCTCCCCCTGATCCCCCCTCCCCTCCCCCTGATTCCCCCCTCCCCTCCCCCTGATCCCCTCCCCCTGATCCCCCCTCCCCTCCCCTCCCCCTGATCCCCCCTCCCCTCCCCTCCCCCTGATCCCCCCTCCCCTCCCCTCCCCCTGATCCCCCCTCCCCTCCCCTCCCCTCCCCCTGATCCCCCCTCCCCTCCCCTCCCCTCCCCCTGATCCCCCCCTCCCCTCCCCCTGATTCCCCCCTCCCCTCCCCCTGATCCCCCCTCCCCTCCCCCTGATCCCCCCTCCCCTCCCCCTGATCCCCCCTCCCCTCCCCCTGATCCCCCCTCCCCTCCCCCTGATCCCCCCTCCCCTCCCCCTGATCCCCCCTCCCCCTGATCCCCCCTCCCCTCCCCTCCCCCTGATCCCCCCTCCCCTCCCCTCCCCCTGATCCCCCCTCCCCTCCCCTCCCCCTGATCCCCCCTCCCCTCCCCTCCCCCTGATCCCCCCCTCCCGCCCCTTGGCCTCGCCCCCTGATCCCGCCCCTTGGCCTCGCCCCCTGATCCCGCCCCTTTGCCTCGCCCCCTGATCCCCCCCCCTTCCCGCCCCTTGGCCTCGCCCCCTGATTCCCCCCCCTTTGCCTCGCCCCCTGATCCCCCCCCCACCCAACCCTTCGCCTCACCACTTGACCCCCCAGCCCCATTGCCTCACCCGTTTGTCTCACCCCTAACCCCCCGCCCCATCAAGGATAGAAAGGACAAGGCTGTGTTTTTTTGCGGAGTTGGTGATGGCAGTTTTGAAAGAGAGGGGTCGGAGGAGAAGGAACCTTTCGAATGTCAGTTAATTGGGAAGCTGGCTGGTCGGGTGTTTCGAGGGCATGGGGTGAGAGGGTACTGGGTGAGGACAGGATTGGACAAATAGCCTGTGGGCACTTGCTGACCAGACTCAGACACAAAGACACATGAGAAATGGTGAGTTGGGGGAGGTATCGGAGGGCTGCTGCCCCCAGCACCTGCTGGAGAGGAGGGGAGAACATTGTCAACAGGCAGAGAACCAATCGAATGGAGATTTGCTAAGTTCCTGGGGTTTGTTTTGATGCCAACTCTTCCTTTGCTTCTAAGATGAATCAACGAAGAAACCAATCCCTCTGCAGGAGCAGACAGTCAAGGATGAGAAGGGACGATACAAACGCTTTCACGGGGCTTTCACCGGGGGCTTTTCCGCCGGTTATTTCAACTCTGTGGGGTCAAAAGAAGGTAAGGGGAAAATCCCACAACCTTGAAATTAGTCTCCTTCAGTATTGGGGTACAAGTGTTTCATGGGTTCCTGCGCCCACTCTTTTAACAGAGGCACTAAGCCGTTTATAATGAACAGATTAACACTGCCACTAAAATATTGGGAAAGGAATTCTCCACGAATGCTCTGTCTGATCACACACTAATATTCGAAAAGCCTCATTTTAAGGTGTGTGGGTGTCACATTATCTAATGATCCAGAGGATTCCCCAATGGGAATGGTCCGGGAGGTCACAGGGAGCACGGATGGGGAAACCCTGGGCTCGCGGTGCTGGATTTTCTGTCTGTTATCTGATGTGATTTCCAGTTCAGCGCTCCATGTGAACGTCACGCCTCACTGGGAGTTACTGGTCAGGGGATCCACTCTTTCAATATTAATGCTGTCCCTCTGGATCAGATAGGCTACAATAAGCAATGGCAGCAGTGCGACTGGTGGAATGGTAAGCACGTTCTCAGGCTTACAAATACATAAAGCTTTTAAGTGCTTTTTTTAAAACAAACAGACCAATTAGGGAGGAGCAGCAACATACAGTGACTGCTCGTCCCCCCGACCCCAGCTGCGCCACAACAGAAAGGTGCAGATCAGCAATCAGTCTGTTCCCCCACTGAGTGAGATTCAGCGTTGAGGGACGGGGAGTGTTGATTGCCCGGGAGACAGTGATGGAGCACCAAATGCCCCAGCCAGTGCATTATCCTGAATGTATCGCATTCTGGTTTGTGCATTATCTTGTTTGCAATAGATAGGAACATGAAGTGGCCATTCAGCCCCTCAAGCCTGTTGCATCATTCAGTTAGATCATAGAATCATAGAAGTTTACAACATGGAAACAGGCCCTTCGGCCCAACATGTCCATGTCGCCCAGTTTATACCACTAAGCTAGTCCCAATTGCCTGCACTTGGCCCATATCCCTCTATACCCATCTTACCCATGTAACTGTCCAAATGCTTTTTAAAAGACAAAATTGTACCCGCCTCTACTACTGCCTCTGGCAGCTCGTTCCAGACACTCACCACCCTTTGAGTGAAAAAATTGCCCCTCTGGACCCTTTTGTATCTCTCCCCTCTCACCTTAAATCTATGCCACCTCGTTATAGACTCCCCTACCTTTGGGAAAAGATTTTGACTATCTACCTTATCTATGCCCCTCATTATTTTATAGACTTCTATAAGATCACCCCTTAACCTCCTACTCTCCAGGGAAAAAAGTCTCAGTCTATCCAACCTCTCCCCATGAGTCAAACCATCAAGTCCCGGTAGCATCCTAGTAAATCTTTTCTGCACTCTTTCTAGTTTAATAATATCCTTTCTATAGTAGGGTGACTAGAACTGTACACAGTATTCCAAGTGTGGCCTTACTAATGTCTTGTACAACTTCAACAAGACATCCCAACTCCTGTATTCAATGTTCTGACCAATGAAACCAAGCGTGCTGAATGCCTTCTTCACCACCCTATCCACCTGTGACTCCACTTTCAAGGAGCTATGAACCTGTACTCCTAGATCTCTTTGTTCTATAACTCTCCCCAATGCCCTACCATTAACGGAGTAGGTCCTGGCCCGATTCGATCTACCAAAATGCATCACCTCACATTTATCTAAATTAAACTCCATCTGCCATTCATCGGCCCACTGGCCCAATTTATCAAGATCCCGTTGCAATCCTAGATAACCTTCTTCACTGTCCACAATGCCACCAATCTTGGTGTCACCTGCAAACTTACTAACCATGCCTCCTAAATTCTCATCCAAATCATTAATATAAATAACAAATAACAGCGGACCCAGCACCGATCCCTGAGGCACACCGCTGGTCACGGGCCTCCAGTTTGAAACACAACCCTCTACAACCACCCTCTGTCTTCTGTCGTCAATCCAGTTTTGTATCCAATTGGCGACCTCACCTTGGATCCCGTGAGATTTAACCTTATGTAACAACCTACCATGCGGTACCTTGTCAAAGGCTTTGCTAAAGTCTATGTAGACTACGTCTACTGCACAGCCCTCATCTATCTTCTTGGTTACCCCTTCAAAAGACTCAATCAAATTCGTGAGACATGATTTTCCTCTCACAAAACCATGCTGACTGTTCCTATCTGATCATGGCTGATCTGTATCTTAACTCCATTTACCCACCTAGGTTCCGTAACCCTTAATATCCTTAACCTAACAAAAATCTATCAATCTCAATTTTGAAATTTTCAATTGACTCCCAGTCCCAAACACACTGGAATCTGTGTTATCCTGCGTGTAATGAGCTGCGGCCTGTGCGTTATCCGGCGTGTAATGAGCTGCGGCCTGTGCGTTATCCGGCGTGTAATGAGCTGCGGCCTGTGCGTTATCCGGCGTGTAATGAGCTGTGGCCTGTGCGTTATCCGGTGTGTAATGAGCTGCGGCCTGTGCGTTATCCGGCGTGTAATGAGCTGCGGCCTGTGCGTTATCCGGCGTGTAACAAGCTGCGGCCTGTGCATTATCCGGTGTGTAACGAGCTGCGGCCTGTGCGTTATCCGGCGTGTGACGAGACGTTGACCTGTGCGTTATCCGGCGTGTGACGAGACGTCGACCTGTGCGTTATCCGGTGTGACTTGACGTCAACCTGTGCGTTATCCAGCGTGTAATGAGCTGCGGCCTGTGCGTTGTCCGGCGTGTGACGAGACGTTGACCTGTGCGTTGTCCGGCGTGTGACGAGACGTTGACCTGTGCGTTGTCCGGCGTGTGACAAGACGTCGACCTGTGCGTTATCCAGTGTGACGAGACGTCAACCTGTGCGTTATCCAGCGTGTAATGAGCTGCGGCCTGTGCGTTGTCCGGCGTGTGACGAGACGTTGACCTGTGCGTTGTCCGGCGTGTGACGAGACGTTGACCTGTGCGTTGTCCGGCGTGTGACGAGACGTTGACCTGTGCGTTGTCCGGCGTGTGACGAGACGTTGACCTGTGCGTTGTCCGGCGTGTGACGAGACGTTGACCTGTGCGTTGTCCGGCGTGTGACGAGACGTTGACCTGTGCGTTGTCCGGCGTGTGACGAGACGTTGACCTGTGCGTTGTCCGGCGTGTGACGAGACGTTGACCTGTGCGTTGTCCGGCGTGTGACGAGACGTTGACCTGTGCGTTGTCCGGCGTGTGACGAGACGTTGACCTGTGCGTTGTCCGGCGTGTGACGAGACGTTGACCTGTGCGTTGTCCGGCGTGTGACGAGACGTTGACCTGTGCGTTGTCCGGCGTGTGACGAGACGTTGACCTGTGCGTTGTCCGGCGTGTGACGAGACGTTGACCTGTGCGTTGTCCGGCGTGTGACGAGACGTTGACCTGTGCGTTGTCCGGCGTGTGACGAGACGTTGACCTGTGCGTTGTCCGGCGTGTGACGAGACGTTGACCTGTGCGTTGTCCGGCGTGTGACGAGACGTTGACCTGTGCGTTGTCCGGCGTGTGACGAGACGTTGACCTGTGCGTTGTCCGGCGTGTGACGAGACGTTGACCTGTGCGTTGTCCGGCGTGTGACGAGACGTTGACCTGTGCGTTGTCCGGCGTGTGACGAGACGTTGACCTGTGCGTTGTCCGGCGTGTGACGAGACGTTGACCTGTGCGTTGTCCGGCGTGTGACGAGACGTTGACCTGTGCGTTGTCCGGCGAGTGACGAGACGTTGACCTGTGCGTTGTCCGGCGTGTGACGAGACGTTGACCTGTGCGTTGTCCGGCGTGTGACGAGACGTTGACCTGTGCGTTGTCCGGCGAGTGACGAGACGTTGACCTGTGCGTTGTCCGGTGTGTGACGAGACGTTGACCTGTGCGTTGTCCGGCGTGTGACGAGACGTTGACCTGTGCGTTGTCCGGCGTGTGACGAGACGTTGACCTGTGCGTTGTCCGGCGTGTGACGAGACGTTGACCTGTGCGTTGTCCGGCGAGTGACGAGACGTTGACCTGTGCGTTGTCCGGCGAGTGACGAGACGTTGACCTGTGCGTTGTCCGGCGTGTGACGAGACGTTGACCTGTGCGTTGTCCGGCGAGTGACGAGACGTTGACCTGTGCGTTGTCCGGCGTGTGACGAGACGTTGACCTGTGCGTTGTCCGGTGTGTGACGAGACGTTGACCTGTGCGTTATCCAGTGTGACGAGACGTTGACCTGTGCGTTGTCCGGCGAGTGACGAGACGTTGACCTGTGCGTTGTCCGGCGAGTGACGAGACGTTGACCTGTGCGTTATCCAGTGTGACGAGACGTTGACCTGTGCGTTGTCCGGCGAGTGACGAGACGTTGACCTGTGCGTTGTCCGGCGAGTGACGAGACGTTGACCTGTGCTTTGACGATGTCACTCTCTGTAGGCTGGGCACCATCAACATTCGTGTCAACACGGCAGCAAAAGGCAGAAAAGCAGCTCTTCAGGCCGGAAGACTTCATGGATGAAGAGGTACTTTGGGAAGAGTTTATTTTGTTGCGTTGTGCTGGTGGGTGGACTGTGATGTCCTGGGGAGACTCGGTGCAGGGATGTGTGATGGTGGCACTTCCTGAACTACCACACTCCTTGTGCTCAGGAGTGAGAGGAAGGAGGGCTCGTTGTGATTTGGGGAGAGCAGGGCAATTTCTACTTTCCTTCAGAGCCTAGAGCACAGCACCATGTGGGTGAGCACTCGAACCCCAGGTTCGGCTTTCATGGCCTCAGACAGGCTGCTATGTGCAGGCACCAGGCAAAGGCTTGGTGATGTCCCACAGCGAGGGAGGGAATCTCGTCCTTGGGCCCCTCACACTTGCTTTCAGTCAACATTTTCTACATTTTACATGTGGAGAGACCAGCTGGGATTGTTCTCCTTGTAGCAGAGAAGGTTAAGGGGAGATTTAATCGAGGTGTTCAAAATCATGAAGGGTTTTGAGAGAGTAAATAAAGAGAAACTGTTACCAGTGGCAGGAGGGTCGGTAACCAGAGGACACAGATTTAAGTTAATTGGCAAAGGAACCGGAGGCAACATGAGGAGAATTGTTTTTACACAGCGAGTTGTTCTGATCTGGAATGCGCTGCCTGAAAGGGCGGTGGAAGCAGATTCAATAATAACTTTCAGAAATGAACTGGATAAATACTTGAAGGGGAAAAATTTGCAGGGCTCTGGGGAAAGAGCGGGGGGAGTGGGACTAATTGGATAGCTCTTTCAAAGAGCCGGCACAGGCACGATGGGTCGAATGGCCTCCTTCTGTGCTGTGAGATTCTATGATTTTTATTAATCTTTTTTTAAGGATCTCAAGGAACACGGAATTGCACCGAAAGGAATAACGACAACGGACGACTTTGCCTCGAAGACTAAAGACAGGCTCCGGGAGAAGTCCCGAGCATTGGCTACTGCAGCAGCTCCCATTCCCGGGGCCACCATCTTGGATGATTTGATCGCCGCTGCAAAGTGAGAGGGGGAGGGGGTTATTGCTGAATGGGAGACTGTCCTAGCCTTGAGCAGAGAGCCACACATAGTGCCTCTCGCTAGCAGAGGCTCCGCCCGCCTGGGTGGGATTGGGAGAAGAGATCACTTGCCGCAGTGGTTGAAAGGTCAATGGTGTGGACACTCCTGCCCAAAGCTCCTTGGGGGGAGGGGGGGATCTTCGATATTGTGGGGGGTTGAAAATGCCCCTCCCTAGTAGGTTCCCGTGTTGGGGGGCTGCTATATACTAAATGCACCTGTTGTATTTAAACATTTTATGATGAAATGAAATTGTTTCCTTAGCTTTTTTCCCTCAGTTTTCTACCCCTCCTTCCCTGAAATGGCTGCCTCTCACTGGGGTAGGGGGGATCGGAGGGGCCTCTCACTGGGGTAGGGGGGATCGGAGGGGCCTCTCACTGGGGTAGGGGGGATCGGACGGGCCTCTCACTGGGGTAGGGGGGATCGGACGGGCCTCTCACTGGGGTAGGGGGGATCGGACGGGCCTCTCACTGGGGTAGGGGGGATCGGACGGGCCTCTCACTGGGGTAGGGGGGATCGGACGGGCCTCTCACTGGGGTAGGGGGGATCGGACGGGCCTCTCACTGGGGTAGGGGGGATCGGACGGGCCTCTCACTGGGGTAGGGGGGATCGGACGGGCCTCTCACTGGGGTAGGGGGGATCGGACGGGCCTCTCACTGGGGTAGGGGGGATCGGACGGGCCTCTCACTGGGGTAGGGGGGATCGGACGGGCCTCTCACTGGGGTAGGGGGGATCGGACCGGCCTCTCACTGGGGTAGGGGGGATCGGATGGGCCTCTCACTGGGGTAGGGTCGATCGGATGGGCCTCTCACTGGGGTAGGGGGGATCGGACGGGCCTCTCACTGGGGTAGGGGGGATCGGACGGGCCTCTCACTTGGGTGGGGGGGGGCTCCCCCAAAGGGGATGGCCCCCCCTTTACCTTGCACACATGAGTGTCGACAGGCTAGTTGGCCGTGGTGAGCATGCTGACCTTGCCCATCGTCCTCACATGCACAATTTCTGCACAGTGATCAGGAGCAGGAACCCTGGCTGAATTCCCCTCTCTCTAACCCCGGGGTCACTGGACAGTGATCAGGAGCAGGAACCCAGGCTGAATTCCCCTCTCTCTAACCCAGGGGTCACTGGACAGTGATCAGGAGCAGGAATCCTGGCTGATTTCCCCTCTCTCTAACCCAGGGGTCACTGGACAGAGACTTGGTTAACATTTATCGGGCAGTTTATTTAATTCAAGGATATAAAGTAACGTCTCTAAACATTCGCCCAGGATAACAATCGGCGTGCAGCTACTGCGGAAAATGGGCTGGAAGGAAGGACAAGGGCTCGGGCCTCGTGTGAAGAGGAAGCCGCGAGGGCAAAGATGCGGTGAGGCATATCCCAATATCGCTGCTCTCTCTCAGCTTAGTTTCTAAACTCAGTTGGATATAAGAAAGAAAGAACGAACTTGCATTTATATAGCGCCTTTCACGACCTCAGGCCGCCCCAAAGCACTTTACAGCCAATGAAGTCATTTTTGAAATGTACTCGCTGTTGTAAAGTAGGAAACGTGGCAGCCAATTTGCGCACAGCAAGATCCCACAAACAGCAATGTGAAATGACCAAATCATCTGTTTTAGCGGTGTTGGTTGAGGGATAAATATTGGCCCAGGACACCGGGGAGAACTCCCCTGCTCTTCTTCGAATAGTGGCCGTGGGATCTTTACGTCTACCTGAGATGGCAGACGGGACCTCAGCTTAGTGTCCCGTCCGAAAGACGGCACCTCCGACAGTGCAGCACTCCCTCAGTACTGGCACTGAAGTGTCAGCCTAGATGTTGCGCTCAAGTTTCGAGCGGGACGTGAACCCACAGCCTTCTGACTTGGAGGCGAGAGTGGTACCCACTGAGCCACGGCCGACAAATGGAAGTATGTTTGAGGTTCTTGCAGAGGGCGTTTAAGGAGTTCGGCACTAACTGGGGCTCAGTACTTGGTCCACTTTTGTTCTCAGTATTTGTTAATGATTTGGGACTTGGATATTGAGAACAGAATCTCAAAATCTGCTGAGGACACAAAGGTAGGAGGTTTGGCAAACAGCGAGGAGGACCATACCAGACTTCAGGAAGACATTGTCAGGATGGGGGGATGGACAGGCAGGCAGGTGGCAGGTGCAATTTTTTGTGGGTAATTCTGAGATGATTCATTTTGAGAGGAAAAACCAGGACTGGGAGTATCATAGTAGGTACAGCACAGGAGGGGGCCATTCGGCCCATCGTGCTGTGCCGGCTCTTTGAAACAGCTATCCAATTAGTCCCATTTCCCTGCTCTTTCCCCATAGTCCTGTAAATTTTTTCCCTTCAAGTATTTGTCTAATTCCTTTTTTGAAAGTTATTATTGAATCTGCTTCCACCGCCCTTTCAGGCAGCGCATTCCAGATCAGAACAACTCGCTGCATAAAAAAATGTTTCCTCATGTCGCCTCTGGCTCTTTTGCCAATCACCTTAAATCTGTGTCCCCTGGTTGCCGATCCTTCTGCCACTGGAAGCAGTTTTTCCTTATTTACTCTGTCAAAACTGTTCATGATCTTGAACACCTCGATCAAATCTCCCCTTAACCTTCTCTGTTCTAAGGCGAACAATCCCAGCTTCTCCAGTCTCTTCACACAACTGAAGTCCCTCATCCCTGGTATCATCCTAATAAAGGCCTTGACATCCTTCCTAAAGTGCGGTGCCCAGAATTGAACACAATATTCCAGCCTAACCAGTGTTTTATAAAGGTTTAACATAACTTCCTTGCTTTTGTACTCTCTGCCTCTATTAATAAAGCCAAGGATCCCGTATGCTTTTTTAACAGCCTTCTCAACTTGTCCTGCCACCTTCAAAGATTTGTGTACGTACACCCCCAGGTCTCTCTGTTCCTGCACCCCCTTTAAAATTGTACCATTTAGTTTATTTTGCCTCTCCTCATTCTTCCAGCAAAATGAGTCACTTCACACTTCTCTGTGTTAAATTTCATCTGCCATGTGTCTGCCCATTTCACCAGTCTGTCTCTGTCCTCCTGAAGTCTGTTACTATCCTCCACATTGTTTACTACATTTCCAAGTTTTGTGTCATCTGCAAACTTTGAAATTATACCCTCTATACCCAAGTCGAGGTCATTAATATATATCAAAAAGAGCAGTGGTCCTAATACTGACCCCTGGGGAACACCACTGTATACTTCCCTCCAGTCTGAAAAACAACCGTTCACCACTACTCTCTGCTTTCTGTTCCTTAGCCAATTTTATATCCACGCTGACACTGTCCCTTTAATCCCATGGGCTTATACCGTTAAAGGAAAGACACTGAAGGGTGTGGATGAGCAGAGAGACCTATTCAAATATCGAATTCCCTGAAAGTGCAAGTGCAGGGAGATAAAGGCATAGAAAGTTCAACAGAATCTTCGGTTTTATGAAAAGGCATGGAGTACAAGAGTAAAGAAATAACAATGAATTTATGCAAATCATTGGTCAGGCCACAGATAGAGTCTGTTTGCAGTTTTGGGTGCCTTATTATAGAAAGGGCACACACTTTAAAAAAATATATATATAATTCTCAGGATGTGGGCATTGCTGGCGAGGCCGGCATTTATTGCCCATCCCTAATTGCCCTTGAGAAGGTGGTGGTGAGCTGCCTTCTTGAACCGCTGCAGTCTGTGTGGTGAAGGTTCTCCCACAGTGCTGTTAGGAAGGGAGTTCCAGGATTTTGATTTTTGATATTGGGGTGCTTAAGCCTGGGCTGTCTGTGTTTGGGTAAGTGGGGTGTGTCCCGACCGAGAGAGTTTGCATTCGGCATCAGCCAAACAGGAGCTCTACTTGTGTGGAGTTCTCAGCAGTTTAGTTTCTGGGCCTCAGAGACCAACTGACCAAATAATAAGTGATCAGGAGCGGGAATTCTGGCTGATTTCCCCCCTCCTTTCCCCCCCCCGGCCCAGGGGCTCTGAGGCCAACTCGGCACAGGCCAGGGATCAAACTTGGGGCCCCCCGGTCACGTTTCACTCAGAAGGGGAGTGGGACTTATTGGATAGCTCTTTCGAAGAGCCAGCACAGGCACGATGGGCTGAATGGCCGCCTCCTGTGCTGCACCTACTATGATACTCACTGAGCCTTTGGGGCACCTTACCATGTCACACATTGAACGTAGTCTGAACGTACATAGGACTCATCCTCACTAACTGTTTCCGTTTTGTCTGCCGCACAGATGCAGGTACGAAAGTGTACGGATGTTCGCGGCCAGATGAAGGATCGCAGGTACGTCTGGAGATCTGACTCTCGTGTCTCCACATTGATTAAACCTCGCGACTCCCCATGTTAACCGTTTAGCAGTCAGTTACCTGCAGTGTTCTACTGTGTGAACTTAACGAACAAACACTCGAAGGAGTTCCATGCCAATCTGCTACTCATCCTATAATCTGCTCTCCATATTATAAAAAGGATATAGAGGCACTGGGGAAGGTGCAAAAAAGATTTACTAGGATGATACCAGAACTGAGAGATTATACCTGTCAGGAAAGATTGAACAGGCTGGGGCTCTTTACTCTAGAAAAGAGAAGACTGAGGGGTGACCTGTTGGAGGTCTTTAAGATTATGAAAGGGTTTGATAGGGTTGACGTAGAGAAAATGTTTCCACTTGTGGGGGAGTCCAGAACTAGGGGCCGTAAATATAAGATAGTCACTAATAAATCCAATAGGGAATTCAGGAGAAACTTCTTTACCCAGAGAGTGGTGAGAATGTGGAACTCACTCCCACAAGGAGTAGTTGAGGTGCATAGTGCAGATGCATTTAAGGGGAAGCTGGATAAACACATGAGGGAGAAAGGAATAGAAGGATATGCTGATAGGGTGAGATGAAGTAGGGAGGGAGGATCAACACCAGCACAGACCAATTGGGCCGAATGGCCTGTTTCAATGCTGTAAATTCTATATCATATTGTTTCATAATTTCAAGGCCTCGATGTAGCGTAACTGGGAATCAAAGCCTTGACTCTGATTTTACCTCCAGGAGGAAGAGGACGAGTATCAGCCCGAAAATGTCACCTTCGCACCGAAAGACGTGATGCTTATGGACTTTACACCAAAGGACAACCGGCATGGGGTGGGGTACAGTGGGATCGATCCTCGCAGGGCTCTGTACGGAGGCTCCGCAGAGGGGTCAGACAGCGTGTTCAACACCGACTCCGACAGGTCCAGGAATCTACTGGCCGATGTCCAATCCAGCAAGGGGAGGAAACTCGGCATCACCGGGCAGGTAAACCTATCAACGCAGCCGGCTTTTGGCGTGGCTAAATCAAAAACATACTTCCAAAGGACTGAAGGCCCAGCCGCCAATGGTGGGCTGAAGGGAGCAGGGGGGGTGCACAACAGGCCAGATGTTGGAGGAACGCAGAGATCTCGGAGGGCTGGAGGAGGTTATAGAGACAGGGAGGGGTGAGGCCAAGGAGGGATTTGAACATGAGGATGAGAATTTTAAATTTTGAGGCGTTGCTGGACCGGGAGCCGATGTCGGTCAGCGAGCACAGGGGGTGATGGGTGAATGGGACTTGGTGCGAGTTAGGATACGGGCAGCAGAGTTTTGGATGAGCTCAAGTTAATGGAGGGTGGAAGATGGGAGGCCGGCCAGGAGAGCATTGGTCGAGTTTAGAGGTAACAAAGGCATGGATGAGGGTTTGAGCAGCAAATGGGCTGAGGTAGGGACAGAGACATACAAAGTTAGGGAGGTGGAAGTAGATGGTCTTGGTGATGGAGACGATATGGGGTCAGAAGCTGGGCTTAGGTTGCGAACGGACTGGTTCAGCCTCAGACAGGGGGATGGAGTCGGTGGTGAGGTAAAGGAGTTTGTGGCGGGGACCGGACAATGGCTTTGGTCGTCCCAGTGTTTAATTGGAGGAAACTGCAGCTCCTCCCGAGACTGGATGTCGGACAAGCAATCTGAGAACACAGAGGTGGTGGAGGGTTCGAGAGAGGTGGTGGTAAGGTAGTGCTGAGTGTCGTCAGTGTACATATGGAACCTGATGCTATGCCTTCAGATGATGTTACCGAGGGGCAACATGTCGATGAGGAAAAGGCCAAGAATAGATTCTTGGGGGACTCCAGAGGTAACGGTGCCAGAGCGGGAAGAGAAGCCATTGTTGGAGATTCTCTCACTACGACTGGATAGGCATGAGTGGAACCAGGTGAGCGTGGTCCCACCCAGCTGGACAGCGGAGGAGAGGCGTTGGAGGAGGATACGGCAATTATACCCACAAACGCACTGTGTTATATAATCTATACAGAAGAGGTTAAGAAAGAAATCAGGAACTTGCATTTATAATAAAACCTTTCACATCTTCAAGATGCCCCTAATGGTTTTACAGGGAATGAATTATTTATAGTCACTGTTGTCATGTCGCTCCTGGTGGCTGTACTGAATCTTTCAGGTTTAAACAGCTGGTAGGGGTCCAGTTAAATTCGCATTGACTAACAGGGGGGAGGAGGGGGGGTAGGTAACACGCTTTATATTCAAAATGACCCACCAAACATGCCCTCCCACCCATTTTCAAAGGTGTCTTATAGCCCGTTTAAGCCGTGGGGCAGCTCAGGCACCACCTGAATGTCATGCTGATGGAATGAGCTTTGTATTTTTTTGAAAGGCGTTCGGTGTGGGTGCTCTCGAGGAAGACGACGACGATATTTACGCCAGGGATACGCTGTCACGGTACGACACGGTGCTGAGAGAGGAAGAGCCGGGAGATGGGCTGTTCGGCTGGACAGCTCCTCAGCAATACAAGAAGGAGGCAAAAGGTAAGTGGGTCCAGTGTGGGGAAGGAAAGCTCCCTGCAGGATGGATGTTCGAGGGCACATTTCTTCCTGTGTGCCCTGGGCGTTGAATTAAAACAGAAATTGTGTGTTGCAGGTTTGGACCCTCAGACGGGATATGTCGGAAAATGTCTGGAGGGCTTCTCCTTGGCTTCCACGTCGTCTCGGCCTAAGAAGGTAATTGCTCCGTCGTCCAGTCTGCTTTACATGTGTCTGTCTGTAACAGACAAGACAAGGGGAGCGGGAGAGTCCAAAACTGGGGTCATCAATATAAGATAGTCACTGATAAATCCCCTAAAGAATTCAGGGGAAACTTCTTTACCCAGAGAGTGGTGAGAATGTGGAACTCACTCCCACAAGGAGTAGTTGAGGCGAATAGTGTAGATACATTTAAGGGGAAGCTCGATAAACACATGAGGGAGAAAGGAATAGAAGGATATGCTGATAGGGTGAGATGGAGTAGGGAGGGAGGAGGCTCGTGTGGAGCATAAACACCGGTATAGACCGTGTAAATTCCGTGTAATTCTATATAGCACAGAGACACGAGTAACAGGCGCTGACTTTAATTTAGGCCTGAGTTTCCTCAGTTGTTCCTGAAAGCACTACCTCTGGCTCGGTTATGTTTCTATGGGGTTGGCTGGATATTTTATCATATCAAGCACCACCGGCCACTTAGTAAGCAGACCACAGGTGCCCTAGGATCTGGAGGGTACCTTTATTGGCCCAATATCTAGGTAAAGGATAATGAGACCCAGGGATTGTAATGGCGAATCCTTACTACTGGAATGCATCCTGTCCTCATAATTTAACCCTTTAGCCCCGATGTTATTGTGGTGAATCTGCGCTGCACCCTCTCCAAGACCAACATATCCTTCCTGAGGTGTGTTGCCAAAACTGAACCCAGCTAATGGGACTAATCACCCTGGACCTGGCAAGCGCTGTTTTTGCCGGGACCACAAGAAGCTCCCCCGACTTGCCCTCCCCCTCCATACCGAGTGAGGCTAAAATTGAGAATCCACCCCCATAATTAATCATAACCAGAGGACACTGATTTACGGTAATTGGCAAAAGAACCAGGGGGGAGATGAGGAGAAATGTTTTACGCAGCGAGTTGTTACGATCGGGAATGCGCTGCCTGATGGAAGCAGATTCAGTAGTAACTTTCAAAAGGGGATAAATACTTTAAGGGGAAAAATTTACAGGGCTAAGGGGAAAGAGCAGGGGAAATGGGACTAATTGGATAGCTCTTTCAAAGAGCCGGCACAGGCAGGATGGGTCGAATGGCCTTCTGCGCTGTTGAGATTCTACAATTAGAGAGTGCGGATTGCCATTCGGGTTCTGCATTTTTCCACAAAGGTTCCAGAGCATTGGCCACGCTGGGATCTGTAGGGCAGCAAATCACTCGCCCGACCCACAGTGTATCGGCCCCAGGACCCGACTGGCAGAGCAGGGGATGGGGGAGGAGGTTTGCTGCAGGCTCTATCAGACTCTTACCATCCTGCAGATTTATGGCCCTCCTGAGCTGCCGAGGGACTACAGGCCGGTTCACTACTTCCGACCAGTCGTGGCACCAGGGACCGTCAGCACCGCAATGGCAGAAGCTCTAGTAGCATCGGCTGGGCAGCTCAGCACCGACGCAGGACAGAAAGGCCGCCACCAGCTGAACTCAACGCAGAGACGAGAGCTGCTCGGAGAAGATGCCCTCCAAGGTACGGAGATCATCGCCAACTCCAAACACACTCACACTGAGTAACAGGGTCCTGAGTTTTATTTTATATAATTATATAAAAAAAGCAAAGTTTGTCTCATAAAAAACACTAGAATCTCCTCTTGAGCGCCTTTCACAATCTCAGGACTCCCGAAGTGCTTTACAGCAAATGAAGTACTGTCACTGTTTGTAATGTAGGAAACATGGCAGCCAATTTGCACACAGCAAGATCCCACAAACAGCAGCAATGATAATCATCTGTTTTAGTTATGTTGGTTGAGATAGAAATATTGGCCAGGACACCTGGGAGAACTCCCCTGCTCCTCTTTGAGATAGAGCCATGGGATCTTTTACATCCACCTGAGAGGGCAGAAGGAGCCTCGGTTTAACATGTCATCCGAAAGGTGGCCCCTCCGACAGTGCAGCGCTCCCTCAGTACTGCCCCTCTGACAGTGCAGCACTCACCCTCCGACAGTGCAGCGCTCCCTCAGTACTGACCCTCCGACAGTGCAGCGCTCCCTCAGTACTGACCCTCCGACAGTGCAGCGCTCCCTCAGTACTGACCCTCCGACAGTGCAGCGCTCCCTCAGTACTGACCCTCCGACAGTGCAGCGCTCCCTCAGTACTGACCCTCCGACAGTGCAGCGCTCCCTCAGTGTACTGCAATGTAAGTGTCAGCCTGGAGTTTCAGGTCAAGTCTCTCGAGTGGGGCTTGAACTCACAACCTTCTGACTCAGAGGCGAGAGTGTTACTCACTGAGCCACGGCTGACACATGCTGGAATAGCTTGCTGACACTGGCTGTCTAGGCTCACACACGAAGGCTACACAGGGGTGAGGGAGCAGATTAAAACTGCGTACCGTTTGGTCTGTAGGTCACAGTTTTGTGTGGTAGAGGGAGTGTGCATGTCGAGTAGTGGCAGTCTCCCTATCATCACAGCACAAGGATTCTCCCTGCAGTGTTGGCAGTATTGTTTGTGCCAGTTTGTAAGTTCTGAGCGGTTATGGATGCATTGAACGATTTTGATTGCCTGGTTATTGATGAACTGATGTTGATATAATTTTGGAAACAATGATCCGGGACAGAATTAACAGTCACTTGGACGAGTGTGGATTGATTAGGGAAAGCCAGCACGGATTTGTTAAAGGCAAATTGTGTTTAACTAACTCGATGGAGTTTTTTGATGAGGTCACAGAGAGGGTCGATGAGGGCAATGCAGTTGATGTGGTGTATATGGACTTTCAGAAAGCTGTTGATAAAGTGCCACATGGTAGGCTTGCTATTAAGATTGCGGCCCATAGAATAAAGGGGGCAGTAGCAACATGGATACAGATTTGGCTAAATGACAGCAAACAGAGAGTAGTGGTGAACGGTTGTTTTTCGGACTGGAGGGAGGTGTACAGTGGTGTTCCCCAGGGGTCAGTGCTGGGGCCACTGCTTTTCTTGATATATATTAATAACATGAACTTGGGTGTACAGGGCACAATTTCAAAATTTGCGGATGACACAAAACTTGGAAGGGTAGTAAACTGTGAGGAAGATAGTGATAGACTTCAAGAGGATATAGACAGGCTGGTGGCATGGGCGGACACGTGGCTGATGAAATTTAATGCAGAAAAATGTGAGGTGATGCATTTTGGTAGGAAAAATGAGGAGAAGCAGTATAAACTAGAGGGCACAATTCTAAAAGGGGTGGAGAAACAGAGGGACTTGAGGGTATATGTGCACAAATCGTTGAAGGTGGCAGGGCAGGTTGAGAAATCAGTTAAAAAAGCATACGGGATCCTGGCTTCGTAAATAGAGACATAGAGTACAAAGGCAAGAAAGTCATGATGAACCTTTATAAAACACTGGTTCGACCACAACTGGCGTATTGTGTCCAGTTCTGGGCACCACACTTTAGGAAAGATGTGAAGGCCTTAGAGAGGGTGCAGAGGAGATTTTTTTTTTATTCGTTCCTGGGATGTGGGCGTTGCTGGCGAGGCCGGCATTTATTGCCCTTGAGAAGGTGGTGGTGAGCCGCCTTCTTGAACCGCTGCAGTCCGTGTGGTGAAGGTTCTCCCACAGTGCTGTTAGGAAGGGAGTTCCAGGATTTTGACCCAGCAACGATGAAGGAACGGTGATATATTTCCAAGTCGGGATGGTGTGTGACTTGGAGGGGAACGTGCAGGTGGTGTTGTTCCCATGTGTCTGCTGCTCTTGTCCTTCTAGGTGGTAGAGGTCGTGGGTTTGGGAGGTGCTGTCGAAGAAGCCTTGGCGAGTTGCTGCAGTGCATCCTGTGGATGGTACACATCGCAGCCATTGTGCGCCGGTGGTGAAGGGAGTGAATGTTTAGGGTGGTGGATGGGGTGCCAATCAAGTGGGCTGCTTTATCTTGGATGGTGTCGAGCTTCTTGAGTGTTGTTGGAGCTGCACTCATCCAAGCAAGCGGAGAGTATTCCATCACACTCCTGACTTGTGCCTTATAGATGGTGAAAAGGCTTTGGGGAGTCAGGAGGTGATGATTCCAGGGATGAGGGGCTTTAGTTACGAGGATAGACTGGAGAAGCTGGGGTTGTTCTCCTTAGAACAGAGAAGGTTGCGAGGAGATTTGATAGAGGTGTTCAAAATCATGAAGGGTGTAGACAGAATAGATAGAGAGAAACTGTTCCCATTGGCGGAAGGGTCAAGAACCAGAGGACATAGATTTAAGGTGATTGGCAAAAGAACCAAAGGTGACATGAGGAAAAACTTTTTTACCCAGCGAGTGGTTAGGATCTGGAATGCACTGCCCGAGGGGGTGGTGGAGGCAGATTCAATCATGGCCTTCAAAAAGGAACTGGATAAGTACTTAAAAGGAAAGAATTTGCAGGGCTACGGGGGTAGGTTGGGGGAGTGGGACGAGCTGGATTGCTCATGCATAGAGCCAGCCTGAACTCGATGGGCCAAATGGCCTCCTTCCGTGCTGTAACCTTCTCTGATTCTATAATTCTGACTTTTATGGATGGTTTCTGGTCAGCTGAAAGTGATCAGTACCTGACTATGTGCTTGATATTTGTTCTCTACTGCCAGGTCCCCGCTCTGTGTTTGAGCTTCTAACTGGAAAAGACAAGGAGAGACTGAAGGAGGCACAGCAGAAGCAGCAGTCTGTGTGTCGGGTTCCTGCCTCCCAGGATCTGACCGACCGATCCCAGTCAACGGCCTGGGAGAAGCCCTGGGTTTCTCAACTCGCGATATATGGCGGAGGAAAGGTCACAGGATCGAGCGAATTTAAACCCTTTGTAAAGAATCCTGAGAAGCAGAAGAGGTACGAGGAGTATGTGGAGAAACTTAACTCCGGACAGAATGGTGAGATACCCAAGATCGATGTTATTGTTTTACTGTCGGGCATCTTGCAATTTGGCTAGGAAGGGGAGAATCAGCCAGGGTTCCTGCTCCTGATCACTGTCCAGTGACCCCTGGGATTTTTCTTTTATTCGTTCATGGGATGTGGGCGTCGCTGGCAAGGCCGGCATTTATTGCCCATCCCTAATTGCCCTTGAGAAGGTGGTGGTGAGCTGCCTTCTTGAACTGCTGCAGTCTGTGTGGTGAAGGTTCCCCCACAGTGCTGTCAGGTAGGGAGCTCCAGGATTTTGACCCAACAACGATGAAGGAACGGCGATATATTTCCAAGTTGAAATGGTGTGTGACTCGGAATGGAACATGCAGGTGCTGGTGTTCCCATGTGCCTGCTGCCCTTGTCCTTCTAGGTGGTAGAGGTTGTGGGTTTGGGAGGTGCTGTTCAAGAAGCCTTGGCGAGTTGCTGCAGTGCTTCCTGTGGATGGTACACACTGCAGCCACAGTGCGCCGGTGGTGTAGGGAGTGAATGTTTAGGGTGGTGAAGGGAGTGAACGTTTAGGGTGGTGGATGGGGTGCCAATCAAGCGGGCTGATTTGTCCTGGATGGTGTCGAGCTTCTTGAGTGTTGTTGGAGCTGCACTCATCCAGGCAAGTGGAGAGTATTCCATCACACTCCTGACTTGTGCCTTGTAGATGGTGGAAAGGCTTTGGGGAGTCAGGAGGTGAGTCACTCGCTGCAGAATTCCCAACCTCTGACCTGCTCTTATAGCCACAGTATTTATGTGGCTGGTCCAGTTAAATTTCTGGTCAATGGTGACCCCCAGGATGTTGATGGTGGGGGATTCGGCGATGGTAATGCCGTTGAATGTCAAGGGAAGGTGGTTAGACTCTCTCTTGTTGGAGATGGTCATTGCCTGGCACTTGTCTGGCGCGAATGTTACTTGCCACTTATCAGCCCAAGCCTGGATGTTGTCCAGGTCTTGCTGCATGCGGGCTCGGACTGCTTCATTATCTGAGGGGTTGCGAATGGAACTGAACACTGTGCAATCATCAGCGAACATCCCCATTTCTGACCTTATGATGGAGGGAAGGTCATTGATGAAGCAGCTGAAGATGTATGGGCCTAGGACACTGTCCTGAGGAACTCCTGCAGCAATGTCCTGGGGCTGAGATGATTGGCCTCCAACAACCACTACCATCTTCCTTTGTGATAGATATGACTCCAGCCACTGGAGAGTTTTCCCCCTGATTCCCATTGACTTCAATTTTACGAGGGCTCCTTGGTGCCACACTCGGTCAAATGCTGCCTTGATGTCAAGGGCAGTCACTCTCACCTCACCTCTGGAATTCAGCTCTTTTGTCCTTGTTTGGACCAAGGCTGTAATGAGGTCTGGAGCCGAGTGGTCCTGGCGGAACCCAAACTGAGCATCGGTGAGCAGGTTATTGGTGAGTAAGTGCCGCTTGATAGCACTGTCGACGACACCTTCCATTACTTTGCTGATGATTGAGAGTAGACTGATGGGGCGGTAATTGGCCAGATTGGATTTGTCCTGCTTTTTGTGGACAGGACATAACTGGGCTATTTTCCACATTGTCGGGTAGATGCCAGTGTTGTAGCTGTACTGGAACAGTTTGGCTGGAGCCGGGATGTTGTCAGGGCCCATAGCCTTTGCTGTATCCAGTGCACTCAGCCGTTTCTTGATATCACGTGGAGTGAATCGAATTGGCTGAAGACTGGCTTCTGTGATGGTGGGGATATCGGGAAGAGGCCGAGATGGATCAACCACTCGGCACTTCTGGCTGAAGATAGTTGCAAACGCTTCAGCCTTGTCTTTTGCACTCACGTGCTGGACTCCGCCATCATTGTGGATGGGGATAGAGAGAGCGGGAATCAGCCTGGGTTCCTGCTTCTAATGACACTCACTGTCCCCTTTCCCCTATCCCCTTTTTTGTTGGTAGGTGTTTGTGTGGATGGTGAATGAGGGCAGGGTAGGGCTTGGTTGTGGTGCTTCTCACAGTCAAATAGCTCAGTGCCACTCACTGACGAGGCTTACAGATAAGTAATTGCCTGTTGTTTGAGGTAGCAGAGGGGCGTCTGGTGCCCGTGGAATTATACTGCAGTAGGAGTTAGCACCTTCAGTGGAGAGGGAGGAAAAACCAATGGGGCTGGGTCCCTGGGGACTGGGTCCTGCAGAGTGCCTTCAGGTATGCACCATATGAAGTGCCAGGATGTTATACTGTGATCTGACAGGTTTAAACACTCTGGGGCAGACTTTGCTCGCCCGCCCATTCTGCTGGTGAAGTGACCCCTCGCCACCCCCGTGATTCTCAGGCTCTGATCGCGGGGGCAGGAGGTGTCGCTGTGGGGGGTGGAGGCGATGCCCAATCATGGGGGGGAGAGGGGACATGATCACAGGGGGCCGGATTGCGGGGTTGGGGGCCGGGGTGGCAGCGCCTCAGGTTATTTTCGTGGGTCACTCCAGCTCCTACGAGACCCACGGAGATAATCGGACATTTCCCCTGGGCCGGGGCCTCTTCTCTTCCATTGCCCGTGTGACTGGTTGGAGTGAGCCCGGCCCAGTCTACGACTAGTCCCACCTATAGGGGTCCGAGTTACGTCACAGGATCCTGATTTCCATATTAATGGGGTCCATTGCCCGAATCAGGTGGGTGCTTTAGACACCTGGTGGGAGGCTCCTTTCAAAATGGCGCCAGCCGCAGCCGGTGTTACCGGGGGCGGTGAGGCTTCCACCCTATTAAGAGGCTGTTACCCCCTCCAATCCCCCTCCATTAACGCCAGGTGAAGGAAGTGTATAAAGAGGCCAGCTGGGCTGGGGGAGGACAGGATACGGGTTTATTGTGATGCCTATCACAGTCAAGTAGCCTGATGATGGTGTCACTACTCGCCCTTGAGGAATGATAACTTGGACGTGTTACCAGAGGGTGCCTGGTGCCCACAGGCAGCGAGCACCTTCAGGAAAGAAGGGGGAGAAACTGGGGTTAACTAATAAAGTTGAACCCCCTGTTGCCTGCTGCCAGGGACTTGCTTATCTCTTTCACAACACCGGCTTCTGGACTTCAGGGACACAGGAACAGGAGGAGGCCATTCAGCCCCTCGAGCCTGTTCCTCCATTCGCTTAGATTGTGGCTGATCTGTATCCTAACTCCATCTACCTGCCTTGGTTCCGTAACCCTTAATACCTTTACGCAACAAAAATCTACCAATCTCAGTTTTGAAAGCTCCAATTGACCCCCAGCATCCACAGATTTTTGGGGAGAGAGTTCCAGATTTCCACTCCCCTTTGTGTGAAGAAGTGCTTCCTGACATCACCCCTGAACGGCCTGGCTCTAATTTTAAGGTTCTGCCCCCTTGTTCTGGACTCTCCCCAGCGGAGGAAATAGTTTCTCTCTATCTACCCTATCAAATCCTTTGATCACCCTTTAATCTTTGATACTCGAGGGAATACAAGCCTAGTCTATGCAACCTGTCCTCCTCATTTAATCCTTTTAGCCCCAGTATCATTTCCTGTGCCTCCTCCTAGATGCCCTGGACAGCAGCCTGGACCCCAACATGACGGAATGGGAGCGGAGCCGCGAGCGGGACGAGTTTAGCCGCGCGGCCACGCTGTACCGGCCCACGAGCAGCTCGCTGTCCTCCCGCTTTACAAGCGCGAAGTTTGCAGAGGACACGGACAAGGTGGAAGTCCCTGAAGAGCTGGAGGTACGGTAACGCTGAGCCTGAGGGCCAACCTTTGAACTTCGTGTTACGGACAGGGCAAAGGTCACAGGACGCAACAGAAAGCGCCCTAATTGTACAGGTCTCTGATTTAAAGAGGGATGTCACTATGTAACTGATCCTGTTCCCTTAGTGCTGAGGGGATATTAACTGAAATTTTACAGAAGGACAAATGTAATTTCTTTGCTGAGCGCGTGATTCCAAAGTCTGTCACGTGGATGTGATTAGTTAGCTAAGTTGGTAAATCCAGCGAGTGTTGTACTGATCCACACAGATCAGGGAGGCCTCGAGTTCTGTCCCCAAATCTGTGAAGAGTTAGCTGATCATAGTTGGGGCAGCAATGCAGGAGGTAAGAAGATAATCGGGGAAAAGGGTATCCAGCCCATCAGTTTCATCCCTTTAGTGCTCAACTCACCCAGAGTCCCCCTAACCCCAGACCGAGGCCCACCCCCCCCCCTCCCAGCGAGGACAGCACATGTTGTATTTTGATTCTGCAGCCCCTGGTAGTGATAATCTGACCTACCCGGAGCCCGGGATCCTGATTTCTCTCCTGTCCCTATCTCTGCACAGGGTGAAGTCAAAGACAAAGAGGCAGCAGTGAAAATGAAGATGTTCGGGAGTCTCACCAGGGACAAGTTCGAGTGGCATCCAGAAAAACTCCTCTGCAAACGATTTAATGTCCCCGATCCCTACCCCAGGTAGGTACTGAGTACTGGATTCAGTGTCCCACACTGGGCGTATACTGGATTCAGTGTCCCACACTGGGCGTATACTGGATTCAGTGTCCCACACTGGGCGTATACTGGATTCAGTGTCCCACACTGGGCGTATACTGGATTCAGTGTCCCACACTGGGCGTATACTGGATTCAGTGTCCCACACTGGGCGTATACTGGATTCAGTGTCCCACACTGGGCGTATACTGGATTCAGTGTCCCACACTGGGCGTATACTGGATTCAGTGTCCCACACTGGGCGTATACTGGATTCAGTGTCCCACACTGGGCGTATACTGGATTCAGTGTCCCACACTGGGCGTATACTGGATTCAGTGTCCCACACTGGGCGTATACTGGATTCAGTGTCCCACACTGGGCGTATACTGGATTCAGTGTCCCACACTGGCCGTATACTGGATTCAGTGTCCCACCTTGAGTTGGGAGAGGCCCTAAATTGTAACAAAGCCTCCAACATCTTGAACCAACTTCACGCGGTGTATTGCTGTGTAAGCAAACACAACCGTTCTACACACAGCAAGATCCCACAACCAGCAATGATATGAACGTGCAGTTAATGAGGTTTTAGGAGGCTGAGAGAGGAATGGTGGCCAGGTCACCGGGAGAACTCTCCACCTCTCCTTCAAATAGCGGGGCCTTCAACATCCATCTGAAGCACTGGAGCAGAGCAGAAAGGACCTCGGGTTTAACATCTCATCTGAAGGACGGCATCTCTGACAGTGCAGCACTCCCTGAATCCTCCACTGGACTGTCAAACTGGTCCCGGTGAGGGACTTGAACCCACAAACTCCAGATTCTAAGACAAGATCGGTGAACATAAGAAATAGGAGTAGGCCATTTGGTCCATCGAGCCTACTCCGCCATTCAATCAGATCATGGCTGATCTTCGACCTCAACTCCCGCCCGATCCCCATATCCCTGATTCCCCCAGAGTCCAAAAATCTATCGATCTCAGCCTTCAATATTCTCAACGACTGAACATCCACAGCCCTCTGGGGTAGAGAATTCCAAAGATTCACAACCTTCTGAGTGAAGAAATTCCTCCTCATCTCAGTCCTAAATGGCCGACCCCTTATTCTGAGACTATGCCCCCTAGTTCTAGACTCTCCAGCCAGAGGAAACAGCCTCTCAGCATCTACCCTGTCAAGCTCTCTCAGAATCTTATATGTTTCAATGAGATCGCCTCTCATTCTTCTAAACTCCAGAGAGTATAGGCCCATTCTACTCAATCTCTCCTCATAGGACAACCCTCTCATCCCAGGAATTAATCTAGTGAACCTTTGCTGCACTGCCTCTAAGGCAAATATATCCTTCCTTAGATAAGGAGAACAAGAGTAAGGAATAAAGGCCAACATACTATTTGCCTTCCTATTTGCTTGCTGTACCTGCATGTTAACTTTCTGTGTTTTGTGTACCGAGGACACCCCAATCCCTCTCAACGCCAACATTTATAAGTTTCTCACCACTTAAAAAAATATTCTGTTTTTCTATTCTTCCCACTAAAATGAATAACCTTCACACTTCCCCACATTATACTCCATCTGCCACCTTCTTGCCCACTCGCTTAACCTGTCTATATCCCTTTGCAGACTCTTTGTGTCCTCCTCACAGCTTACTTTCCCACCTAGCTTTGTATCGTCAGCAAACTTGGATACATTACACCAGTAATGGCGAAAGGTTGATAACCTGCAGTGAGGGTGTTGATATCTCTGTCCCTTCAGCCTCAGGCTGCTCCCTGAGTTTTACATTCTGTTTTATTTTTGATTCTGCAGGTCAACAATTGCTGGGCTCCTCAAGGTGAAACGGGACAAATATTCGGTGTTTAACTTTTTAACCGTCCCGACAGCTCCTACACCCAGTGGATTGGAAAGAAAACGGGAAAATTTGCAACAGGACAAATCAGCCAGTGAGTGTCTGTAACAGGACCCCGGCCAGCGAGCGTGTGTAACGAGCCCCCGGCCAGCGAGCGTGTGTAACGAGCCCCCGGCCAGCGAGCGTGTGTAACGAGCCCCCGGCCAGCGAGCGTGTGTAACGAGCCCCCGGCCAGCGAGCGTGTGTAACGAGCCCCCGGCCAGCGAGCGTGTGTAACGAGCCCCCGGCCAGCGAGCGTGTGTAACGAGCCCCCGGCCAGCGAGCGTGTGTAACGAGCCCCCGGCCAGCGAGCGTGTGTAACGAGCCCCCGGCCAGCGAGCGTGTGTAACGAGCCCCCGGCCAGCGAGCGTGTGTAACGAGCCCCCGGCCAGCGAGCGTCTGTAACGAGCCCCCGGCCAGCGAGCGTGTGTAACGAGCCCCCGGCCAGCGAGCGCGTGTAACAAACCCCCGGCCAGCGAGCGTCTGTAACGAGCCCCCGGCTAGCGAGCGTGTGTAACGAGCCCCCGGCCAGCGAGCGCGTGTAACAAACCCCCGGCCAGCGAGCGTCTGTAACGAGCCCCCGGCCAGCGAGCGTGTCAGTGAGAAATCCATTGCCAATGAGCGTGTAAGCAGGATTGGTTCTGCTGTAATGCCTCCCACAGTCAGCCAGCCAGCCAATACCCATTGTGTAGGTTCACACATAAAGAATGGTGACTTGTGAGAGGTACCGGACAATGGCCAGCACCAATAGAACTAGACTAGTAAGAGTTAGCACCTTCAGGATAGGAGGGGAGAAAACAGGAGGGGTAACAGATAAAATAAACACCTGGGGAAAAACTGATCAGACTTGGATTGAAGGTGTTTACAACTCCCGGTGCTTTGTGAACGTTTCAGAGAATTCAGAGACTTTGCTGGTGAATTATTCAGAACCGCGAATATCATTTCAAATTTAATAAATTCTCCACTGTTTCAATCAGAAGCTTCGAAACCTCCTGAGTCCAGAAGGCGATCCAGGTGGGATATCTCGGCAGAGGACAAGGAGAAAGATGCTGTGGGTAATGTTCCTAATCCAGCTGCATCGTGTACGGCAGCAGAGACTAGTTCAACTCTACAAACGGAGAAAGAAATCGAACAAGACCGAGGGAATCAACCTGCAGATAAGGTGCAGTACTCGGGGCAACAGTAAAATCGAACAATGAGGAGCTTGTAGCTTCCGCTGATCAGCTGCACTTACTTATAAAAAGTGTAGTGCTTCCAACGACTACCTACAGTCGACTCCCAGCCAAATCAGGAGGGGCGAGACCACAGTGAGCGAGAGAGAGAGAGAAACTAACTGAATACTCGGAGGGACATGGACTGATCAGAGATAGTCAGTGTGTGTTTGTAAAGCTCATGTTTGAGTAATCTTACGGGATTTATTGAGAGATAAATGGGAACTGTAGATGGGGCATGTGGTAGCTGGAGTTTATATGGACTCCGAGGGACCATTTGATAAAGTGCCACATAAGAAATTGCTAAGAAAATTCAGGCCCACAGTATAAAAGAGAAAGTGGCTGTACAGATAGTGGGAAGGATGAGGTACAGAGTGTTTCATTACATGGATGTTTGTCAGACTGGGGAAGGGGCTCCGGTTTGTGGGGTGTCCTGGGGGAAGGGGCTCCGGTTTGTGGGGTGTCCTGGGGGAGGGGCTCCGGTTTGTAGGGTGTCTGGGGGACGGGCTCCGGTTTGTGGGGTGTCCTGGGGGAGGGGCTCCAGTTTGTAGGGTGTCTGGGGGAGGGGCTGTGGTTTGTGGGGTGTCCTGGGGGAGGGGCTGTGGTTTGTGGGGTGTCCTGGGGAAGGGGCTCCGGTATGTAGGGTGTCTGGGGGAGGGGCTGTGGTTTGTGGGTGTCCTGGGGGTGGGGCTTCGGTTTGTAGGGTGTCTGGGGGAGGGGCTGTGGTTTGTGGGGTGTCCTGGGGGAGGGGCTCCGGTTTGTAGGGTGTCCTGGGGGAGGGGCTCCGGTTTGTGGGTGTCCTGGGGGAGGGGCTGTGGTTTGTGGGGTGTCCTGGGGAAGGGGCTCCGGTTTGTAGGGTGTCCTGGGGGAGGGGCTGTGGTTTGTGGGGTGTCCTGGGGGAGGGGCTGTGGTTTGTGGGGTGTCCTGGGGGAGGGGCTGTGGTTTGTGGGTGTCCTGGGGGAGGGGCTCCGGTTTGTGGGGTGTCCTGGGGAAGGGGCTCCGGTTTGTAGGGTGTCCTGGGGGAGGGGCTCCGGTTTGTGGGTGTCCTGGGGAAGGGGCTGTGGTTTGTGGGGTGTCCTGGGGGAGGGGCTCCGGTTTGTAGGGTGTCCTGGGGGAGGGGCTGTGGTTTGTGGGTGTCCTGGGGGAGGGGCTCCAGTTTGTGGGGTGTCCTGGGGAAGGGGCTCTGGTTTGTAGGGTGTCCTGGGGGAGGGGCTGTGGTTTGTGGGTGTCCTGGGGAAGGGGCTCCGGTTTGTAGGGTGTCCTGGGGGGAGGGGCTGCGGTTTGTGGGGTGTCCTGCGGATCGTTGTTGGGATCACTTTTGTTTTCTCTGGTGTTGGACATCAAAATTTGCTGGAGACCAAACTCGGAGGAGTAGCAAACTGCCAGGAAGAATGCGGATCACAGGATGTAACGAGGCTGGGAGAATGGGCCGAGAGGTGGCAGATGCAGTTTAGTACAGGAAGATGTGAGGAGCAATGTTTTGAGACCCTGGTTAGACCGCACCTGGAGTACTGTGAGCAGTTCTGGGCACCGCACCTTCAGAAGGACATATTGGCCTTGGAGGGAGTGCAGCGTAGGTTTACTCGAATGATACCCGGACTTCAAGGGTTAAGTTACGAGGAGAGATTACACAAATTGGGGTTGTATTCTCTAGAGTTTCGAAGGTTAAGGGGTGATCTGATCGAAGTTTATAAGATATTAAGGGGAACGGATAGGGTGGATAGAGAGAAACTATTTCTGCTGGTTGGGGATTCTAGGAGTAGGGGGCACAGTCTAAAAATTAGAGCCAGACCTTTCAGGAGTGAGATTAGAAAACATTTCTACACACAAAGGGTGGTAGAAGTTTGGAACTCTCTTCCGCAAACGGCAGTTGATACTCGCTCAATTGCTAAATTTAAATCTGAGATAGATAGCTTTTTGGCAACCAAAGATATTAAGAGATATGGGCCAAAGGCGGGTATATGGAGTTAGATCACAGATCAGCCATGATCTTATCAAATGGCGGAGCAGGCACGAGGGGCTGAATGGCCTACTCCTGTTCCTATATTGCTATGTTCCTAGAATCAGGAATGGAAATGAAGGTTAAATGGTAAATTTCTCAGTGCTGTGAAGGGGCAAAGGGATTGAGGTTTGCAAATACATAAATCCTTCTAGGTTAAAACAAATCCATTAAGAAGGTAAATGGGATTTTGGGGTTTGTATCGCGATGAATTGAAGGCGAAAGCGAAGTGTTCGTGTCCCAAACAAGTGGCTTGACCACCAGTGCAATACTGTGTGCAGTCTGGGCTTCTTGCTGTAGGAGGAATATATCAACCCTGGAAACAGTGCAACTCCACCAGGGGTGAGCAATTAGGGCTGTATTCTCAAGAATATGTTGTGGGTGGGGGGTGTTGGGGGAATCGATGAGGTACATGTGAAGCGATTGTTTCCGTCGGTAGGTAAGTGGAGGGCACGAGGCCAGGATCGCAGGACAAGTACTAAATACGGGAGATTAAAAGAAACTTTTCACACACAGTTGTTGGAATGTGGAATGCTTTCCCACACTCAGTGATCGATGCATTCAAACAGGTACTGGGTAATTACTGCAAGAAGGAGACTATCAAAGGGTCCGGGGAGAGAGCTGGAAATGGACTGTCAGGAAAACCTGTCCCTGAGAGGGGCCTAAATCCAGCCCAGTCCAGAAGGGCTGAATGGCCTCCTCCTGGACAAAAAACATCTATGTTTTACTCGTTGCTCTCTTTAAACCAGCCATTCTTTAATCCTATACAATACAGCGGGCTAGTGGTTCTGGTACTGGACTCCCAACCAGAGCTCGTGAGTTCCAGTCACACCAGGGCAAGTTGTTAAACTGAATTCTAAACTATTGTGCATAGTTCTGGTCTCCATATTATAGAAAGGATATAGAGGCATTGGAGAGGGTACAAAAAAGATTCACAAAGATGATACCAGAACTGAGAGAATATCCTTATCAGGAAAGGTTGAACAGGCTGGGACTCTTTTCTCCAGAAGATAGAGAAAATAGAATCTAAATGCCGGCCTCGCCAGCGACGCCCACATCCCATGAACAAATATATAAAAAAAGAAGGTCGAGGAGCGACCTGATAGAGGTCTTTAAGGTAATGATAGGGAAAACATGGAGAAAATGTTTCCACTTGTGGGGGAGTCCAAATCTCGAGATCATAAATGTAAAATAGTCACTAATAAATCCAGTAGGGAATTCAGGAGAAACTTCTTTACCCAGAGAGTGGTGAGAATGTGGAACTCGATACCACAAGGAGTAGTTGAGGCAAATAGCATAGGGGAAGGGGAATTTAAGGGGAAGCTGGATAAACACATGAGGGAGCAAGGAATAGAAGGAAATGGTGATAGGATGAGATGAAGTAGGGAGGGAGGAGGGTCGTGTGGAGTATAAACGCTGGCACAGACCAGTTTGGGCCGAATGGCCTGTTTCTGTGCTGTAGTTGCGATGTAATTCGATTAATTCAATAAATTGTTGGGCTGGCACCAGAAAAATGATCAGATTGGATTGTCTTAAAAACCCAACTGGTTCACCAGTGCCCTTGTGGGAACTCCACTCCTGCCTGGTGTGTCCTACACTGACTCCAGTCCCACACTGTGATTAACTCCTCGTGCTCTCGGGGGAACTAGAGATGGGGAATAAATGCAGCCTTGCCAGTGTCACCTACATCCCAAGAACAAATAACATATAAAAAAACTTCCCGGGCCCAATCCTTACTCAGTGCTGTTTAATGTAGAACGGTGTGAAATCCAGCTGGATAAAACTCTGTCTCACCTTCATATAGAATCATAGAAATTTACGGCACAGAAGGAGGCCGTTTGGCCCATCGTGTCCGCGCCGGCCGAAAATGAGCCACTCAGCCTAATCCCACTTTCCAGCACTTGGTCCGTAGCCCTGTAGGTTGCAGCACTTCAAGTGCACATCCAGGTACTTTTTAACTGAGTTGAGTGTTTCTGCCTCTACCACCCTCTCAGGCAGTGAGTTCCAGACCCCCTCCACCCTCTGGGTGAAAACATTTCTCCTCAGCTCCCCTCTAATCCTTCTACCAAATACTTTAAATCTATGCCCCCTGGTTATTGACCTCTCTGCTAAGGGAAATAGGTCCTTCCTATCCACTCTATCTAGGCCCCTCATAATTTTATACCTCAATTAAATCACCCCTCAGCCTCCTCTGTTCCAAAGAGAACAACCCCAGCCTATCCAATCTTTCCTCATAGCTAAAATTCTCCAGTCCTGGCAACATCCTCGTAAATCTCCTCTGTACCCTCTCTAGTGCAATCACATCCTTCCTGTAATGTGGTGACCAGAACTGTACACAGTACTCAAGCTGTGGCCTAACCAGTGTTTTATACAGTTTTAGCATAACCTCCCTGCTCTTATATTCTTTGCCTCATCTAATAAAGGAAAGTATCCCGTATGCCTTTTTAACCACCTTATCTACCGGTCCTGCTACCTTCAGGGATCTGTGGACATGCACTCCAAGGTCCCTCACTTCCTCTACACCTCTCAGTATCCTCCCATTTATTGTGTATTCCCTTGCCTTGTTTGCCCTCCCCAAATGCATTACCTCACATTTCTCCGGATTGAATTCCATTTGCCACTTTTCTGCCCACCTGACCAGTCCATTGATATCTTCCTGCAGTCTACAGCTTTCCTCCTCAATATAAGATCTGTAACTTCATCAAACTCAACCTCCTACTCCTAACTCCAAGCTGTCTGTCTTCTTTTACCTGTCTCCCATATACTTTAAAGAGAATGAACTCAGAACAGAGGGAGGCTAACACTGTATCTGGCCCCTCTACTCTGGGAGGTTAACACTGTATCTGACCCCTCTACTCTGGGAGGCTAACACTGTATCTGGCCCCTCTACTCTGGGAGGCTACCACTGTATCTGGCCCCTCTACTCCTATTGTGTATCCACCTCCTCTTGTAGCTTTATATTGGAGAAATTTTATAGCAATCATTCGCAGAGTTGTGGTGTTGATTTTTGTAGTTGTTGTTTTAAAGGTAATTTCTCTTTCCTCCTTGCAGGCAGAGGCTGAGGAGGGAGACAGCCGACCATCGATGGATTTATTCAAAGCCATCTTTGCCAGCTCATCAGAGGAAAAGTCATCGTCTTCCTCCTCTGATGAGGGAGACGAGGATGAAGATGAGGAGGAGACCAGTCAAATCGCCCCCCCTCCTGGAGTGCGAGATGCAGTGGAGCCCAAACAACCAGCACCCCCCACAATCCCTCGGCCAGGTAAGTGGGTGTTTCCCGTAGAGTTTACTGAGTAGCTCTGTAATGGTCACATTAACCTTTCTTTCTAATGTTCCACTGCAGCATCTCTCGATAGAGGGCATCTCCAGCTCAGCCAATACTCCTCTGTAGGGGCCTCTGCTATTGTCAGCTATGGTGTTGCACAGTGTAGAGAGAGCTTTATCCTGTATCTAACCCGTGCTGTACCTGCCCTGGGAGTGTTTGATGGGACAGTGTAGAGGGAGCTTTACTCTGTATCTAACCTGTGGTGTAACTGCCCTGGGCATGTTTGATAGGACAGTGTAGAGGGAGCTTTACTCTGTATCTAACCCGTGCTGTACCTGCCCTGGGAGTGTTTGATGGGACAGTGTAGAGGGAGCTTTACTCTGTATCTAACCCGTGCTGTACCTGCCCTGGGAGTGTTTGATGGGACAGTGTAGAGGGAGCTTTACTCTGTATCTAACCCTGTACCTGCCCTGGGAGTGTTTGATGGGACAGTGTAGAGGGAGCTTTACTCTGTATCTAACCCGTGCTGTACCTGCCCTGGGAGTGTTTGATGGGACAGTGTAGAGGGAGCTTTACTCTGTATCTAACCCATGCTGTACCTGCCCTGGGAGTGTTTGATGGGACAGTGTAGAGGGAGCTTTACTCTGTATCTAACCCGTGCTGTACCTGCCCTGGGAGTGTTTGATGGGACAGTGTAGAGGGAGCTTTACTCTGTATCTAACCCACTGCCCGACCAGCCTGTTGTACTTTGTGTAGTTGTGGTTGACTGCACATGTCGACTGAAAACTGTTGTTATTTCCATGTTTAGTGAACGAATTGGGTTTTAGCCAGAAGGAAAGCGATCAAAACCTGCGACCCGCACAGTGCGGCCCAGAGAAACCCGCTGACGGAGAGGAGTTTGGACCCAGGCTTCCCCCGGCTCTCCTCATCGGTGAGATTCTAATTCCTGTGTAAATGCTGCTCATAGATCAGCAATTATCAACGTGTGGACATTAACCATACAGGTTATAATAAAAAGCAAGGAAGTTATGCTAAACCTTTACAGATCACTGGTTAGGCCTCAGCTGGAGTATTGTGTCCAATTCTGGTCACCGCACTTCAGGAAGGATGTCAAGGCCTTGGAGAGGGTGCAGAGGAGATTTACTAGAATGGTGCCAGGGATGAGGAACTTCAGTTATGTGGAGAGACTGGAGAAGCTGGGGTTGTTCTCCTTAGAGCAGAGAAGGTTAAGGGGAGATTTAATAGAGGTGTTCAAAATCATGGAGGATTTTGATAGAGTAAATAAGGAGAAACTGTTTCCAGTGGTAGAAGGGTCGGTAACCAGAGGACACAGATTTACGGTGATTGTAAAAGAACCAGCGGGGGGATGAGGAGAAATGTTATGATGTGGAATGCGCTGCCTGAAAGGGCGGTGGAAGCAGATTCACTAATAACTTTCAAAGGGGATTCTGATAAATACTTGAAGGGGAAAAATTTGCAGGTTTATGGGGAAAGAGCAGGGGAGTGGGACTAATTAGATAGCTCTTTCAAAGAGCTGGCACAGGCACGATGGGCTGAATGGCCTCCTTTGTGCTGTATGATTCTATGATATATACAGGAGTATTACATTCAGTAACAGTATCGATGATCTACAGGAGATTACATTCAGTATCTATCTGGTTTTGGATCAGTGATTTATTGTGTTGATGTAACATTGGTTCTGATTTCTGTTAAACCTGAAGGTAACTCCCGCCTGTTGCCCATTTGTGCCTTTAGGTTCTCCAGTGCCGGGCTGTGAGAGGCCAGAAGGACACGGCAGCAGCACATCTCACCAGAAGGAGAAACATAAAAAGAAACACAAAGACAGGCAGAAGGGAAAGAAACCGAAAAAGGACAAGGTCAGTTCAGAGCAGCGGGAAGTGCGTTGGTGCCAATTGGAGGGGGTGAGGAGGGGGAGTGGGTGAGGAGGGGGAGTGGGTGAGGAGGGGGAGTGGGTGAGGAGGGGGAGTGGGTGAGGAGGGGGAGTGGGTGAGGAGGGGGAGTGGGTGAGGAGGGGGAGTGGGTGAGGAGGGGGAGTGGGTGAGGAGGGGGAGTGGGTGAGGAGGGGGAGTGGGTGAGGAGGGGGGAGTGGGTGAGGAGGGGGAGTGGGTGAGGAGGGGGAGTGGGTGAGGAGGGGGAGTGGGTGAGGAGGGGGAGTGGGTGAGGAGGGGGAGTGGGTGAGGAGGGGGAGTGGGTGAGGAGGGGGGAGTGGGTGAGGAGGGGGAGTGGGTGAGGAGGGGGAGTGGGTGAGGAGGGGGAGTGAGAGTGGAGGAGGAGGTGAAGGGGGTGGGGGTGCAGGAGGTGGGGGCGTGGGGGAGGAGGAGGGGAGTGAAGTGAAGGGGAGGGGAGTCGCAGGAACTCCCTGCAGGTTGTGTTTGGGAGTGAGTTGGAACAACACCCTGGGGACACAGTGCTGGATGTAGATTACTGCACATTTCTCTGAGCCTGTTGTCTGCCCTGTTGCTCTGATGAAGTGTCTCCTCACAGAGGGACTGCCCTCTTTTAGTGGCCAGTATCAGGGGAAGCTGAACACGCATCCTTGTCTCCTCCTGGCCCGGACACAATCTGTGGCTGATGGTAAAGAGAGAGCTTGGCCGAGGCCCTCCCCACCGGGGGAGACTGTCCGACGGAGACCCTCCCCACCGGGGGAGACTGTCCGACGGAGACCCTCCCCACCGGGGGAGACTGTCCGACAGAGACCCTCCCCACCGGGGGAGACTGTCCGACGGAGACCCTCCCCACCGGGGGAGACTGTCCGACGGAGTCCCTCCCCACCGGGGGAGACTGTCCGACGGAGACCCTCCCCACCGGGGGAGACTGTCCGACGGAGACCCTCCCCACCGGGGGTGACTGTCCGGGGGAGACCCTCCCCATCGGGGAGACTGTCCGGGGGAGAACCTCCCCACCGGGGAGACTGTCCGACGGAGACCCACCCCACCGGGGGAGACTGTCCGGCCGAGACCCACCCCACCGGGGGAGACTGTCCGGCCGAGACCCTCCCCACCGGGGGAGTCTGTCCAGCCGAAACCTTCCCCACCGGGGGAGACTCTCCGGCCGAGACCCTCCCCACCAGGGGAGACTGTCCGGGGAGACTCTCCAGCTGCGACCCTTCCTGCCGGGGGAGACTGTCTGGCCGGGACCCTCCCCCTTCTGGGGCCGAATCATCAATTTGCAACAACAAAATATTGTCTTTTGGATTTACTCCTCCAGCTTAATAAAGCGCTGCATCTTTATAATTATAATTAGTCGGCAGAATTCAGTGTGTAACTTGGGTTAATTAACAAACTCCACATGGGCCCAACTGCTTGAGTGGGGGGTGGTGAGGTGGGATTGGCTCCCAAGTCCTTTTAGGTGGGGTTTATACCCCACACCCCCCACCACACCAAATCCTGTAAATTCCCCCAATACCCCTCCGCGATATCGTTATTACCCCACCACCAGTGACAGGCCTGTGCCTGGAGGTGCTTTAGCATCGTGTTACCCAGCTCCACAATGCTGCAACACAGCCATGATTTGGAAGGAGGGGATGTAGAGTTCTAGGGCTGGGTGTTTTTCACGGAAGTGCGGCCGTTCAGTGGGCCCTCAGTGAGTGACACGCTGTGTCTGTCCTCCAGAGTCAGCCGTAGTTCAGTGGGCCCTCAGTGAGTGACACGCTGTGTCTGTCCTCCAGAGTCAGCCGTAGTTCAGTGGGTAGCCCTCTCGCCTCTGCGTCAGAAGGTCTTGGGTTCAGGCCCCACTCCAGAGATTTGAGCACAAAATCTAGGCTGACACTCCCCACTGCAGTACTGAGGGAGTGCTGCACTGTCAGAGGTGCCGGCTTTCGGATGCAACGTTAAACCGAGGCCCCGTCTGCCCCCTCAGGCGGACATAAGAGATCCCATGGCCACAATTTCGAAGAGTTCTCCCCTGACCAATATTTATCCCTCAACCAACATCACTAAAACAGATTATCCGGTGGTTTATCCCATTGCTATTTGTGGGATCTTACTGTGCGCAAATTGGCTTCCGCGTTTCCTACATTGAAACAGGGATGACACTTCAAAAATTACATAATTGGCTGTAAAGCGCTTTGGGATATCCTGAGGTGGTGAAAGGCGCTGCAGAAATGCAAGTTCATTCTTTCTTTTACCCTGTAGAAAAAGAAACACAAAAAGCACAAACACAAATCCAAGCAAAGGAGCAAGAACCCGAGGGGCAGCGACAGTTCAGGATCCGGCCCCCGTCAGGGTAGCAGCGAGAGTGACAGTGACAGAGAGGGAGGAGGCTCCGGGCCTGTGGATCTGCTGTCGCGGTGAGTATTCAGCCGGTTACAGCGGAGAGTCTCTGTCCAGGAAACCCCACTGATGGTGAAGAGTGTCGTCGATTTAGAATTTATTAGTGTATCTGCCTTTCCCTGAGGTAAAACCCTCAGTAACAGACTCATTAATCCGATCGCTGAGACAGACATGTCTGCAGCACTCCGGGGCACCGCCTACTTCCACCCTCTGTAACATCGCCTGTCTCCGCCCCTACCTCAGCTCATCTGCTGCTGAAATCCTCATCCGTGCCTTTGTTACCTCTAGACTTGACTATTCCAATGCTCTCCTGGCCGGCCTCCCATCTCCCACCCTCCATAAACTTGAGCTCATCCAAAACTCTGCTGCCCGTATCCTAACTCGCACCAAGTCCTGCTCATCCATCACCCCTGTGCTCGCTGATCTACATTGGCTCCCGCTCCAGCAACACTTTGATTTTAAAATTCTCATCCTCGTGTTCAATCCCTCCATGGCCTCGCCCATCCCTATCCCTGTAATCTCCTCCAGCCCTACAACCCTTCGAGGTCTCTGCATGCCTCCAGTTCTGGCCTATTGCACATCCCTGATTTTAATCGCTCCACCGTTGGCCGTGCCTTCAGCTGCCTAGGCCCTAAACTCTGGAATTCCCTCCCTAAACCTCTCCACCTCTCTACCTCTCTCCCCTTCTTTACGATACTCCTTATAACCTACCTCTCTGACCAAGCTTTTTGGTCACCTGTATTAATATCTCCTTATGTGGCTCGGTGTCAAATTTTAAGAACATAACAAATAGGAGTCGGCCATTCGGCCCCTCGAGCCTGCTCCACCATTCAATAAGATCATGGCTGATCTTCGACCTCAACTCCACTTTTCCCTGCGATTATGTCCCCTAGTTCTAGACTCTCCAGCCAGGGGAAACAATCTCTCAGCATCTACCCTGTCAAGCCCCCTCATAATCTTATATGTTTCAATGAGATCACCTCTCATTCTTCTAAACTCCAGAGAGTATAGGCCCATTCTACTCAACCTCTCCTCATAGGACAACCCTCTCATCCCAGGAATCAATCTAGTGAACCTTTGTTGCGTTGCCTCCAAGGCAAGTATATCCTTCCTTAAATAAGGAGACCAAAACTGTACACAGCACTCCAGGTGTGGTCTCACTAAAGCCCTGTACAACTGTAGTAAAACTTCCTTACTCTTGTACTCCAACCCCCTTGCAATAAAGGCCAACATGCATTTGCCTTCCTAATTGCTTGCTGTACCTGCATGCTAACTTTCTGTGTTTCTTGTATGAGGACACCCAACTCTCTCAGAACACCAACATTTGATAGTTTCTCACCATTTAAAAATTATTCTCTTTTTCTATTCTTCCCACCAAAGTGAATAACCTCACATTTCCCCACATTATACTCCATCTGCCATCTTCTTGCCCACTCACTTAACCTGTTTATATCCCTTTGCAGACTCTTTGTGTCCTCCTCACAGCTTACTTTCCCACCTAGCTTTGTATCGTCAGCAAACTTGGATACATTACACTCGGTCCCTTCATCTAAATCATTAATATAGATTGTAAATAGCTGAGGCCCAAGCACTGATCCTTGTGGCACCCCACTAGTTACAGCCTGCCAACCTGAAAATGACCCGTTTATCCCTACTCTCTGTTTTCTGTCCGTTAATCAATCCTCAATCCGTGATCATATATTACCCCCATCCCATGAGCCCGTTTATATGGCACCTTATCGAATGCCTTTTGAAAATCCAAATATACGACATCCACTGGTTCCCCTTTATCTACCCTGCTAGTTGCATCCTCAAAAAATTCTAACAAATTTGTCAAAAATGATTTCCCTTTCATAAAACCATGTTGACTCTGCCTAATCATATTATTATTTTCTAAGTGCCCTGTTACCACTTCCTTAATAATGGATTCCAGCATTTTCCCGATGATTGATGTCAGGCTAACTGGCCTGTAGTTCCCTGTTTTCTCTCTCCCTCCATTCTTGAATAGCGGGGTTACATTTGCTACTTTGCAATCCGCTGGGACCATTCTAGAGTCTAGAGAATTTTGGAAGATCAAAACCAATGTATCCACTATCTCTGCAGCCACCTCTTTTAGAACCCTCGGATGTCGGCTTTTAGTCCTATTAGTTTCTCCAGTACATTTTCTCTACTGATATTAATTACTTTAAGTTCCTCATTCTCATTAGACCCTTGGTTCCCCACTATTTCTGGTTTGCTTTTTGTGTCTTTTACTGTGAAGACAGATACAAAATATTTGTTTAACGTCTGTGCCATTTCCTGATTCCCCATTATAATTTCTCCTGTTAATTTTTTTTGATAATCGCTCCTGTGTTAAAGGCCGCCGCCCAACACGGGCGAACCCCAGCACCCCCCCCCACCCCTACACGGGTGAACCCCAGCCCCCCCCCCCCACCCCTACACGGGCGACCCCCAGCACCCCCCCCCCACCCCTACACGGGTGAACCCCAGCACCCCCCCCAACACGGGCGACCCCCAGCCCCCCCCCCCCAACACGGGCGACCCCCAGCCCCCCCCCCCCAACACGGGCGACCCCCAGCCCCCCCCCCCCAACACGGGCGACCCCCAGCCCCCCCCCCCAACACGGGCGACCCCCAGCCCCCCCCCCCCAACACGGGCGACCCCCAGCCCCCCCCCCCCCAACACGGGCGACCCCCAGCCCCCCCCCCCAACACGGGCGACCCCCAGCCCCCCCCCCAACACGGGCGACCCCCAGCCCCCCCCCCCCCCCCAACACGGGCGACCCCCAGCCCCCCCCCCCCCCCCAACACGGGCGACCCCCAGCCCCCACCCCCCAACACGGGCGACCCCCAGCCCCCCCCCCCAACACGGGCGACCCCCAGCCCCCCCCCAACACGGGCGACCCCCAGCCCCCCCCCCAACACGGGCGACCCCCAGCCCCCCCCCCCAACACGGGCGACCCCCAGCCCCCCCCCCCAACACGGGCGACCCTCAGACCTCCCACCAACACGGGCGACCCCCAACCCCCCACCCCCCAACACGGGCGACCCCCGGACCCCCCCCCAACACGGGTGACCGCCAGACCCCCCTCCCCCACACGGGCGAACCCCCCCGCCCCACGGACGCCCCACAGATGACCCTAGACCCCCCCACCCAACGACCCGGTTGACTCTTAATGCCCTCTCTTGTGGCCTAAAATAATCACTATTTTCTGATAAGGGGCAGATCGGGATGGCAATAAATCCGAGAACAAATTTAAAAAATGGATGGAGGCCATTCTGTCCATCGTACTGTCCCACTGCTGTCTACTGTAATCCCATTCCCTTGATCGTTCCTGGACCCTTTAATATTTTCCCCCTCTCCGTGTTTATTTAATTCTCTTAGAAATGGATTCCATTGACCACCAACCCTTTGTGTGTAAACATTCCTGTAGTACCGTTCCTGAGCCTATGCTCCACCTACTCAAACCCTTTCATAACTTTGAACACTTCCCAGATCACCCCCTTAACATCTCGTACATACCTTTACGGTATTCTAAAGCAGCGTGGTCCTGTTGTTCCGCATGATGTGAAGTTTATCCCTGAGGGGAATGTCTGATCCTGTTTGCTTTACTTGTTTATAGGTTGAAAAATCTTCCCTTGGCGAGACGGTGAGATGGAATGGCGTTCCATCGGGATGCTGAGTCACCCTCGACGATAACCTGCACTCCCCTCACATTCACACTGAATCCTGACAACTCTTCTGGGCTGGAGGCTTCTCTTGTGAATTGTCAGTAACTGCCCTGTGAAAGGAACCAGTGCAGGAACTTGTATCCCCAGTGAAGCTCAGCTCACTGACCCTCTCACCACTGAATGCCTTCTCCAGATTTCACCCGTACATTGTTTTGATCCATTTATAACCCCAAGTCTGAGAAGGTCGTCAGTCATATTAGTAGAAGCGCCTGGGACTGGCGTAAGCGTCTGCCTTAAGAATTCATCAGGTAAAGTAAAATAAAATTGCTGCAGTTTTATTGTTTTCGCTGCAACAGTGCCTGTGTGGCGCTCACAGGGTTAATTCTGGATTAACGGCCTCCATTGTGGGGCTCTGTACAGCTCACAGTTGATGCTGCACGGTTCCCTCAGGCTGAGCTCCTGCCATCCTCCGGCTGCCAAGGGGAGACCGGGCCCCCTCCCTACACCGAGATCGGAAGGAGAGGTTCCCCAGGGTCGGCTCTCAGCCCGGCTCCCAGGGAACGACTTCACAAGAACAGTGACAGAGCAGGCCTGGCCTCTTGCTGGAGTGACACACGCCGGGGGAGGAGAGAGGGGGGAGTGACAGCACGGGTGTGTTTGTGGGATCTTGCTGTGTGCAAATTGGCTGCCGTGTTTCCTACATTACAACAGTGACTACATTTCAAAAGAACTTCATTGGCTGTAAAGTGCTTTGGGACGTCCTGAGACTGTGACAGGCGCTATATAAAGGCAACTCTTCAATGTCTTCCTTCCCATAATTGTCAGCAAAAAAAATGCCTCTGCAACTGAGGAAGTTTAAATAAGTGAGGACAGAGGGCCAGAGGGATTCTGAAACAGCTGAGAAACCAGGAGGATCAGGAATGAGCTCGCTCCTGGGGTCAAGGTCCCTCTTGGAGACGGAGTGTAACGTGCTGTTCTGGTATCTGCCATACTGCTGTAAATTAATATGGAGCTGCCGAGGTCTGGCAGAGACCGTTAATCTCATGGACGTGAACAGCGGAATCAAATCGTGAATGAATTCAGATGTAAACCCCCACCCCGCCCCCCCCCTGAAGTTTGTACAGTTTTCTTACTGTAAAGGTCGACTATAATAAAACCTTTAATTAAACTTGTTCTGTTGTCTTTCACTAAGTTACTGTGAAATGAGGAAGTGACAAAAATATATCAGCAGCTTCTCTGGGTGCGCCAGTTGGTCTCGATTAGTGTCCCAGCCGTACAGAGAACACGTCTGGTTGGATTCCCAGTCTGTGCTGAGTCAGCTGATCACAGCCATAGCAGTAGTTGTAACTCTGCTGCCCGTATCCTAACTCGCACCAAGTCCCGTTCACCCATCACCCCCGTGCTCGCTGACCTACACTGGCTCCCAGTCCGCCAACGCCTCGATTTTAAAATTCTCATGCTCGTGTTTAAATCCCTCTGTGGCCTCGCCCCCCTCCCTACCTCTAGCCCCCTCCAGCCCCACAACCCTCCGAGATCTCTGCTTCCCTCCAATTCTCGCCTCCTGCGCATCCCGATTTTAATCGCTCCGCCATTGGCCGTCGCCTTCGGCTGCCTGGACCCTAAGCTCTGGAATTCCCTCTCTAAACCTCTCCGCCCCTCTCTCTCTCTCTCTCTGACCAAGCTTTTGCTCACCTGTCCTAATATCTCCTTGTGTGGCTTGATGTCAAATTTAGTTTGATAATCGCTGCTGTGAGGCGCCTCGGGCCGCTTTCCTGTGTTAAAGGCGCTGTATAAATGCAAGTGGTTGGTGTTAGAGCGCAAGTGGCCCCAGCACCCTGGGGTGGGCAGTGGGGGCTCAGCCTGGGCTCCGGCTCCGGCTCTGGACCTGGACTGGGCTCAGGAGGCAATGTGTGGAGCACAGACCCTGGCCCCGCCCCCGGCCCTGGAGCCCCGCCCCCGCCCGAGGCTCCTCCCCCCCGCCCTGGAAGGCCCCGGCCCGCACCACGTGATCTTTAGCGTGTGCTCGGTTCTATCACTATGGCAACCGCAGTCAACAGAGACTCTGGGAGTCGGGCCCGGGCGCTCCGGGTCTCGGTCCGGTCCGAGTCTCCCCCTTTTGATTCGAATTCAATCGCCGAATTTTAACCGATTTAATAATCGGGGACTTGGGAGGCGGTTTTAAGCTGCGCGCGTGCGCCGTGCCGGCCGTTGCCACGGAGACGGAGGCCGGGGAGCGCCAGGGTCGGTGTGAGGAATTCCGTGGTGGAGCAGCCCCGACCCCTGACCCCGCACCATGCTGTTGAAATGCCCCTCCCTCCCCACCCCCCCGCCGGACTGTCCGACTGACCCTCTGGTAGTGGATGTGCCCAAGGACCAGAAAAAGGCCAAAATCAGCAAAGAGAGTGATTGGCAGCACCAGCGGTTGGCACAGGTGGGTCCAACACCCGGCCGGCACCGGTTACTAACCCCCCCGGCCCGTCCATCCCCCCGGGGTCCCTCCCCAACCCCCCCCCCTCATCCATCCCCCCGGGGTCCCTCCCCCAACCCCCCACTCCCCCCCCTGTCCCGTCCATCCCCCCGGGGTCCCTCCCCAACCCCCCACTCCCCCCCCCCCCCCACCATCCATTCCCCCGGGGTCCCTCCCCAACCCCCCACTCCCCCCCCCCCTCCCCCACCATCCATTCCCCCGGGGTCCCTCCCCAACCCCCCCCCATCCATCCCCCCGGGGTCCCCCCCCGTCCATCCCCCCCCCCTCATCCATCCCCCCGGGGTCCCTCCCCAACCCCCCACTCCCCCCCCCCCCATCCATTCCCCCGGGGTCGCCCTCCCCCAATCCTCCACCCCCCCATGGGGTCCCTCCACCTCCACCCGGTCCACCCCCCCCCCCCCCCCAGGGTCCTTCACCCCAGGATCACTATCCCTGACATGCTCCCCCTCTCCACGCGGTCCCTCCCCCTGGGGTCCCAACCCCCGATATACCCCCTCCGGGGTCCCTCCCCCAGGGTTCACTATCCCCAACATACCTCCCCTCCGCCTGGGATCACTGCCCCCGACATCTCCCCCCCTCCCCCCCCTCCCCCCCTCCCCGCCCCGGGATCCTTACCCTCCCCCCGGGACAGGTGGCTACAACATCCAACCAGCACGGTAACAGCATGAGTTAGTAATCCCTCCCTCATCCCGACCCCACCGGGATCTCACCCCCGGCATAACTTAGCCCTGTATCTCAACTCTATCTTCCTGCCTTGCTTCCAAAACCCTTAATACCCTTACCCAACAAAAATCTAACAATCTCAGTCACGGGCAGGGATGATAGACATGGGGAGGGAGCAAATGAACAGGTGCAGGGCTTGACATCAGTTTTTGATTTATCACCTTTGTTGAAAATAAAATAATTAATGTCTCCCCCATCATACTACATACAGCCAGCCGTTCCCAATCACACAGGGACCCTGCCCCTCTCTCAGCACACAGTTCCCGCTGTTTGATAGAATCATAGAGAGGATACAGCACGGAAGGAGGCCATTCGGCCCATCGAGTCCGCGCCGGCTCTATGCAAGAGTGATCCAGCTAGTCCCACTCCCCCGCCCTATCCCCATAGCCCTGCAAATTTTTTTCCTTTCAAGTACTTATCCAGTTCCCTTTTGAAGGCCATGATTGAATCTGCCTCCACCACCCCCTCAGGCAGCGCATTCCAGATCCTAACCACTTGCTGTGTAAAAAAGTTTTTCCTCATGTCACCTTTCTTTTGCCAATCACCTTAAATCTATGTCCTCTGGCATTTGACCCTTCCACCAATGGGAGCAGTTTCTCTCCATCTACTCTGTCTAGACCCTTCATGATTTTGAACACCTCTATCAAATCTCCTCACAACCGTCTCTGTTCCAAGGAGAACAACCCCAGCTTCTCCAGTTTATCCACGTAACTAAAGTCCCTCATCCCTGGAATCATTCTAGTAAATCTCTTCTGCACCTTCTCTAAGGCCTTCACATCGTTCCTAAAGTGCGGTGCCCAGAACTGGACACAATACTCCAGTTGTGGCCGAACCAGTGTTTTATAAAGGTTCATCATGACTTCCTTGTTTTTGTACTCTGTGCCTCTATTTATAAAGCCCAGGATCCCGTATGCTTTTTTAACCGCTTTCTCAACCTGTCCTGCCACCTTCAATGATTTGTGCACATATACCCCCAGATCTCTCTGTTCCTGTACTCCTTTTAGAATTGTGCCCTCTAGTTTATATTGCCTCTCCTCGTTCTTCCTACTGAAATGTATCACTTTGCATTTATCTGCGTTAAATTTCATCTGCCATGTGTCCGCCCATTCCACCAGCCTGTCTATATCCTCTTGAAGTCTATCACTATCCTCCTCACTACCCTTCCAAGTTTTGTGTCATCTGCAAATTTTGAAATTGTGCCCTGTACACCCAAGTCCAAGTTGTTAATATATATCAAGAAAAGCAGTGGTCCCAGCACTGACCCCTGGGGAACACCACTGTACACCTCCCTCCAGTCCGAAAAACAACCATTCACCACTAGTCTCTGTTTCCCTTAGCCAATTCTGTATCCATGTTGCTACTGTTCCCTTTATTCCATGGGCCGCAATCTTGATGATAAGCCTACTGTGCGGCACTTTATCAAAGGTCTTTTGAAAGTCCATATACACCACATCAACTGCATTGCCCTCATCTACCCTCTCTGTTACCTCATCAAAAAACTCAATCAGATTAGTTAAACACGATTTGCCTTTAACAAATCCATGCTGGCTTTCCCTAATCAATCCACACTCATCCAAGTGACTGTTAATTCTGTCCCGGATTATTGTTTCTAAATGTTTCCCCACCACTGAGGTTAAACTGACTGGCCTATAGTTGGCCTTAAATCAAGGGGATGGTGCCTGATTGTGACTCAGTTGCCAAGAGTAAACAGGGAGTGTTGACAGAGGGGCCGGCACAGTGCAAACTGTTCCCCACTCAATCACAGCAACAAGTGCAGTTCCTGCACAGGACTTTCTGTACACACCAGGTCTCAGATTTAATCTGTAGCCAGTGTCGAGTCAGCAGGTTGCAGCTGGGACAACAGTTTCATAGAATTATACAACACAGAAAGAGGCCATTCGGCCCATCATGCCTGTGTCGGCTCTTTGAAAGAGCTAAAGAGCTATCCAATTTGTCCCATTCTCCTGCCCTTTCCACATAGGCCTGAAAATTTTTCCCCTTCAAGTATTTATCCAATTCACTTTTGAAAGTTACTATTGACTCCAATGCCTTTCAGGCAGTGCATTCCAGATCATTACAACTTGCTGAGTAAAAAATGTTTCCTCATGTCGCCTCTAGCTCTTTTGCCGATCACCTTAAATCTGTGTCCTCTGGTTACCCACCCTTATTTACTCTGTCCAAACCGTTCATGATCTGAACATCTCTATCAAACCTCCCTTTAACCTTCTCTGCTCTAAGGAGAACAATCCCAGCTTCTCCAGTGTCTCCACATAACTGAAGTCCCTCATCCTGGTACCATTCTAGTAAATCTCTTCTGCACCCTCTCTGAGGCCTTGACATCCTTCCTAAAGTGTGGTGCCCAGAATTGAACACAATACTCCAACTGAGACCTAACAGTAAGGTTATTCCCCTTTGTTCTGGATTCCCCTATGGTTGGCCTCATTACTCGTGGATGAGAGAGGCGAAATAGCAGATCACTGCCCTGTGTGTGCTAGTATGTGTTGGTGTGTGTCTGTCTGTTAGTTGTGTGTGTTGAGGGGGGTGTGTATGTGTGTGTTTGGTGTGCGTGAGTTGTGTGTGTTGGTGTGTGTGTGTTGTGTGTTTGCTGTCTGTGTGTTGTGTGTGTGGGTGTGTGTTGGGAGTGTATGTGTTGGTTGAGTGCGTGTGTGTATTTGTTGGGGGTGTGTGTGAGTGTGTGTGTTGGGTCTGTGTATATTGGGTGTGTTCTTGTGTGTGTGTGTGTTGGGTGTGTGTGTTTGGTTTGTCTGTATGTTTCTGTTGAATGGGTGTGTGTATGTGTATTGTGTGTGTGTGTTAGGTGTGTGTGTTGAGTGTGTTTGTGTGTATGTTGGGTATCTGTGTGTGTGGGACTGGGTAATGGGTCAGTTTGTGGGACTGGGTAATGGGTCAGTGTGTGGGACTGGGTAATGGGTCAGTGTGTGGGACAGGATAATGGGTCAGTGTGTGTGGGACAGGATAATGGGTCAGTGTGTGTGGGACTGGGTTATGGGTCAGTGTGTGGGACTGGGTTATGGGTCAGTGTGTGTGGGACGGGATAATGGGTCAGTGTGTGGGACAGGATAATGGGTCAGTGTGTGTGGGACAGGATAATGGGTCAGTGTGTGTGGGACAGGATAATGGGTCAGTGTGTGTGGGACTGGGTTATGGGTCAGTGTGTGGGACAGGATAATGGGTCAGTGTGTGTGGGACGGGATAATGGGTCAGTGTGTGTGGGACAGGATAATGGGTCAGTGTGTGTGGGACTGGGTTATGGGTCAGTGTGTGGGACTGGGTTATGGGTCAGTGTGTGTGGGACGGGATAATGGGTCAGTGTGTGGGACAGGATAATGGGTCAGTGTGTGTGGGACTGGGTTATGGGTCAGTGTGTGGGACAGGATAATGGGTCAGTGTGTGTGGGACGGGATAATGGGTCAGTGTGTGGGACAGGATAATGGGTCAGTGTGTGTGGGACAGGATAATGGGTCTGTGTGTGTGGGACGGGATAATGGGATAATGGGTCAGTGTGTGGGACAGGGTAATGGGTCAGTGTGTGGGACGGGATAATGGGTCAGTGTGTGGGACGGGGTAATGGGTCAGTGTGTGGGACGGGGTAATGGGTCAGTGTGTGGGACGGGGTAATGGGTCAGTGTGTGGGACGGGGTAATGGGTCAGTGTGTGGGACGGGTAATGGGTCAGTGTGTGTGGGACGGGATAATGGGATAATGGGTCAGTGTGTGGGACAGGGTAATGGGTCAGTGTGTGGGACGGGATAATGGGTCAGTGTGTGGGACGGGATAATGGGTCAGTGTGTGGGACGGGGTAATGGGTCAGTGTGTGGGACGGGTAATGGGTCAGTGTGTGGGACAGGATAATGGGTCAGTGTGTGTGGGACAGGATAATGGGTCAGTGTGTGGGACAGGATAATGGGTCAGTGTGTGTGGGACAGGATAATGGGTCAGTGTGTGGGACAGGATAATGGGTCTGTGTGTGTGGGACGGGATAATGGGATAATGGGTCAGTGTGTGGGACAGGGTAATGGGTCAGTGTGTGGGACGGGATAATGGGTCAGTGTGTGGGACGGGATAATGGGTCAGTGTGTGGGACGGGGTAATGGGTCAGTGTGTGGGACGGGGTAATGGGTCAGTGTGTGGGACGGTTAATGGGTCAGTGTGTGGGACGGGGTAATGGGTCAGTGTGGGACGGGTAATGGGTCAGTGAGTGGGATGGGTAATGGGTCAGTGTGTGGGACGGGTAATGGGTCAGTGTGGGACGGGTAATGGGTCAGTGTGGGACGGGTAATGATATGTTTGTTAATACATCTCTTTGTATCCCTGTGCAGATCCCATTCCGTGTTATATCGGGCCACACCAATAGCGTCAGCTGCTGCCGGTTTTGTTTTGATGACACCAGATTTCTCACCTGTTCATTTGATGAAACAGCTAAACTCTGGGTGAGATACTCTCAGATGAGACGTTAAACCGAGGCCCCGTCTGCCTCTCAAGTGGATGTAAAAGATCCCACGGCCACTATTCAAAAAAGAGCAGGGGAGTTCTCCCCAGTGTCCTGGACAATATTCCTCCCTCAACCAACATCACTAAAAACAGATTATCTGGTCATTATCACATTGCTGTTTGTGGGATCTTGCTTTGCATAAATTGGCTGCCGCGTTTCCTGCATTACAACAGTGACTACACCTCAAAAGTACTTCATTGGTTGTAAAGTGCTTTGGGACTTTCTGAGGTAGTGAAAGGCGCTGTAGAAATGCAAGTTCATAGTATCACAGTATCATAGTGGGTACAGCACAGGAGGAGGCCATTCAGCCCATCGTGCCTGTGCCGGCTCTTTGAAAGAGCTATCCAATTATTCCCATTCCCCTGCTCTTTCCCCATAGTCCTGTAATTTTTTTTCCCTTCAAGTATTTATCCAATTCCTTTCTGAAAGTTATTATTGAATCTGCTTCCACCGCCCTTTCAGGCAGCGCATTCCAGATCATCACAACTCGCTGCATAAAAAAATGTTTCCTCATCTCCCCTCTGGCTCTTTTGCCGATCATCTTAAATCTGTGTCCCCTGGTTACTGACCCTCCTGCCATTGGAAGCAGTTTCTCCTTATTTGTTCTGTCAAAACCGTTCATGATTTTGAACACCTCGATCAAATCTCCTCTTAACCTTCTCTGTTCTAAGGAGAACAATCCCAGCTTCTCCAGTCTCTTCACACAACTGAAATTGAGACCAAAGATCAACCATGATCTGATTGAATGACGGAGCAGGCTCGAGGGGTTGTATGGCCTTCTCCTGTTCCTATTTCATATGTTTATGTCCCTCATTCTGGAACCATTGTAATAAATCTCTTCTGCACCCTCTCTAAGGCCTTGACATCCTTCCTAAAGTGTGGTGCCCAGAATTGAACACAATATTCCAGCTGAGGCCGAACCAGTGTTTTATAAAGGTTTAGCATAACTTCCTTGCTTTTGTACTCTGTGCCTCTATTAATAAAGCCCAGGATCCCGTATTAAACAGCCTTCTTAACTTGTCCTGCCACCTTCAAAGATTTGTGTACGTACACCCCCAGGTCTCTCTGTTCCTGCACCCCCTTTAAAATTGTACCATTTAGTTTATTTTGCCTCTCCTCATTCTTCCAGCAAAATGAATCACTTCACACTTCTCTGCATTAAATTTCATCTGCCAGGTGTCTGCCCATTTCACCAGTCTGTCTCTGTCCTCCTGAAGTCTGTTACTATCCTCCACATTGTTTACTACATTTCCGAGTTTCGTGTCATCTGAAAACTTTGAAATTATACCCTCTATACCCAAGTCCAGGTCATTGATATATATCAAAAAGAGCAGTGGTCCTAATACTGACCCCTGGGGGACACCACTGTATACTTCCCTCCAGTCTGAAAAACAACCGTTCACCACTACTCTCTGCTTTCTGTTCCTTGGCCAATTTCATATCCACTCTGCCCCTTTAATCCCATGGGCTTTAATTTTTCTAACAAGTCTATTATGTAGCACTTTATCAAATGCCTTTGGAAAGTCCATTTACACAACATTACACTCCCCTCATGAACCTTCTCCTTTACTTCATCAAAGAACGCAATCAAGTTTGTCAAACTCGATTTTCCTTTAACAAATCTGTGCTGACTTTTATTTATTAGCCCAGACCTTTCCAAGTGCCAACTAATTTTGACCCGGATTATTGTGTCTAAAAGTTTCCCCACCACCGACGTTAGGCTGACTGGCCTGTAATTGCCGGGTTTATCCCTCTCCCCTTTTTGAACAGGGGTGTAACATTTGCAATCCTCCAGGCCTCTGGCACCGCCCCCATATCGAAGGAGGATTGGAAGATTGTGGCCCGAGCCCCTCTCTCTCTCTCTCTCTCTCTTTCTTTCTTTTCTTTCTTTCTCCTCCTCTCTTCTCCTGGAAGAGCTGGTTAAAGTTGGGGTACAAGTTACTTGATTCCCAGACACTCACCGCCATCTCACTCAAGAGGCCATTCTTCAGGTCTGATTCTGGACAGTGAGTGTCAGCCAGCTGTTCCACTGGAAGGGGCTTCACAGCTGAGCCAGATCCTGCCCTCAGGCACTTTTCCAGCAGGGCTCACTGGGCAGCACCCAGGTCATGGGGGCGTAAGGACAAAAGGGGATGGCAGAGACCAATGGGATGAAAGTATTTACTTTATTTTTCTCTGTTTGACTCAGCTTCCTTTTCTTGTTTGCTCCCCGCCAGGATTTGTCGAGTGGAACCTCTATCTCTGTGTTTGGACTCCACTCCGCCCCACTCACTGAATGCTGCGCGAGTCCTGACAACCAAAGGTGACCTTTCAACTGCTGCGGATTTTAAAACCTCTGGCCAAGTAAAGCCTCCCGGCAGAGAACGAGAGCGAGGGAGAACGAGAGCGAGGGAGAACGAGAGCGAGGGAGAACGAGAGCGAGGGAGAACGAGAGCGAGGGAGAACGAGAGCGAGGGAGAACGAGAGCGAGGGAGAACGAGAGCGAGGGAGAACGAGAGCGAGGGAGAAGCTGGGACGCAATCGATGATTTAATTCTAAGATTTGAATGAATTGCACTGCACGTTAGGATTTATTAGGCTCACAGTGTGCTGGTTTATAACTGAGGCAGCTCCTCTCCAGCACAGGAACTTAAAGGGCGAATCAGCGTTAACCCTGCACCTCTCACACCTCCTAGCAACACTCTCATTAGATACACTAAACCTTTATAAAACACTGGTCAGGCCTCAGCTGGAGCATTGTGTGCAATTCTGGGCCCCGCACTTTAGGAAGGATGTCAAGGCATTGGAGAGGGTGCAGAGGAGATTTACTAGGATGGTTCCAGGGATGAGGGACTTCAGTTATGTGGAGAGACTGGAGAAGCTGGGATTGTTCTCCTTAGAGCAGAGAAGGTTAAGGGGAGATTTGGTAGAGGTGTTCAAAATCATGAGGGGTTTTGATAGAGTAAATAAGGAGAAACTGTTTCCAGTGGTAGAAGGGTCGGTAACCAGAGGACACAGATTTACGGTGATTGGTAAAAGGGACATGAAACATTTTTTTACCCAGCGAGTTATGATGTGGAATGCGCTGCCTGAAAGGGCGGTGGAAGCAGATTCAATAATAACTTTCAAAATGGAATTGGAGAAATACTTGAAAAGGAGAAATTTACAGGGTTACAGGGAAAGAGCCGGGGAGTGGGACTAATTGGATAGCTCTTTCAAAGAGCCGGCACAGGCACGATGGGCTGAATGGCCTCCTACTGTGCTGTATCATTCTATGATTCTATGATATTACGATCTCTCACCCTTATTCAGGGAATGTACCGAGATATTCAGGGATCTGGCATGATCTCCAAAACTAACCAGAATGTTACAACATGGAATTGCATGAAGTGTGTGTATATGTGTGTGTGTGTATGTGTGTGTATATGTATATGTATATGCATGTGTGTATATGTATATGCGTGTGTATGTGTGTGATGGCCCCCATGTTAGCTGATATTGTTAATGGTTCCCTCTCCTCAGGTACTGTCCCCCTCCCCTTCAAATCTGGTGTCATTGCCCCCTCCTCAAAAAACCCACCCTTAACCCCTCTGTCCTTGTAAACTACCGCCCCATCTCCAACCTCCCTTTCCTCTCCAAAGTCCTTGAACGTGTTGTCGCCTCCCAAATCCGTGCCCATCTTTCCCATAACTCCATGTTTGAATCCCTCCAATCAGGTTTCCATCCCTGCCACAGTACTGTAACGGCCCTTATCAAAGTCACAAATGACATCCTATGTGACTGTGACCGTGGTAAACTATCCCTCCTCATCCTTCTCCACCTGTCTGCAGCCTTTGACACGGTTGACCACACCATCCTCCTCTAATGCCTCTCCTCCGCTGTCCAGTTGGGTGGGACTACGTTCATCTGTTTCCATTCTTATCTATCCAGTCGTAGCCAGAGAATCACCTGCAATGGCTTCTCTTCCCGCTCCCGCACCGTTACCTCTGGAATCCCCCAAGGATCTATCCTTGGCCCCCTCCTATTTCTCATCAACAGGCTGCCCCTCGACGACATCATCCGAAAACACGTCAGATTCCACATGTACACTGACGACACCCAGCTCTACCTCACCACCACCTCCCTCAACCCCTCCACTGTCTCTCATTTGTCACATTGCTTGTCCGACTGGATGAGCTGAAATTTCCTCCAACTAAATATTGGGAAGACTGAAGCCATTGTCTTTGGTCCCCGCCACAGACTCCGTTCCCTTGTCACCGACTCCATCCCTCTCCCTGGCCACTGTCTGAGGCTGAACCAGACTGTTCGTAACCTTGGCGTCCTATTTGACCCTGAGATGAGCTTCCGACCACATATCCGCTCCATCACCAAGACCACCTACTTCCGTCTCAGTAACATCAACCATTTCCGCCCCTGCCTCAGCTCATCAGCTGCTGAAACCCTCATCCATGCCTTCGTTACCTCCAGACTCGACTGTTCCAATGCTCTCCTGGCCGGCTTCATCACTTCATTAATGATTGTGGATAATACTATGGATCAGTAAGTGCAACGTGAAGGAGGAGCCAATTATTACACACGAGGCAGTGAATGCTGCAGTACTATGTTGACTGTGTGACCTGCTATTCCTCTATAACACGATGTCATTGCAGAATTTGTACGGGAGTTGGTTTAATCGGCTTGTAGTCTGTAACTCAGTCTCACCCTGTTTCTGTGTTTGAAACCACAGACTCTTCACCTCGTCATGGGACAAAGCATTGAAGGCCTGGGACATGGAAACCGGAAAGGTTCTGGTAGGCGTTTATTCAGAACTCGATACTATGACGTCCCTGTCAGTCAAGAGTGAGTGTGAATATGTGTATGTGTCTGAATGAGTGTGTGTATCTGTGTGTGAGTGTGAATGAGAGTATCTGTGTGTGAGTGTGATTGAGTGTATCTGTGTGTGAGTGTGAATGAGTGTATCTGTGTGTGAGTGTGAATGAGTTTATCTGTGTGTGTGTGTGAATGAGAGTATCTGTGTGTGTGTGTGAATGAGAGTATCTGTGTGTGTGTGTGAATGAGTGTATCTGTGTGTGAGTGTGAATGAGAGTATCTGTGTGTGTGTGTGAATGAGAGTATCTGTGTGTGAGTGTGAATGAGTTTATCTGTGTGTGTGTGTGAATGAGAGTATCTGTGTGTGTGTGTGAATGAGTGTATCTGTGTGTGAGTGTGAATGAGTTTATCTGTGTGTGTGTGTGAATGAGAGTATCTGTGTGTGTGTGTGTGTGTGTGTGAATGAGTGTATCTGTGTGTGAGTGTGAATGAGTTTATCTGTGTGTGTGTGTGAATGAGAGTATCTGTGTGTGTGTGTGAATGAGTGTATCTGTGTGTGAGTGTGAATGAGAGTATCTGTGTGTGTGTGTGAATGAGAGTATCTGTGTGTGTGTGTGAATGAGAGTATCTGTGTGTGTGTGTGTGTGTGTGTGTGAATGAGAGTATCTGTGTGTGAGTGTGAATGAGAGTATCTGTGTGTGAGTGTGAATGAGAGTATCTGTGTGTGAGTGTGAATGAGTGTATCTGTGTGTGAGTGTGAATGAGAGTATCTGTGTGTGAGTGTGAATGAGTGTATCTGTGTGTGAGTGTGAATGAGTGTATCTGTGTGTGAGTGTGAATGAGTCTGTGTAGTGTGTCAGTGATCCACAACTTTAGGAACAGAAAAAAGTCTCAGTTAATCATACAATAACAATTTATGCATCATTTTAGTTCATTTATTATAATCTATAAATTATTTAAATCCTGCATAGACGCACATTTCCTGCCCAACTTCCTGTACGTGAGTGGCCATGGAGAGGTGCAGAGAGATTCCCTGGGATGATCCAGTGACCAGAGGACACAGATTTAAAATAATTGGCAAAAGAACCAGAGGGGAGATGAGGAGAAATGATTTTACGCAGCGAGTTGTGATGATCTGGAACGCGCTGCCTGAAAGGGCGGTGGAAGCAGATTCAATAATAACTTTCAAAAAGGAATTGGATAAATACTTGAAAAGGAGAAGTGGGACTAATTGGATAACTCTTTCAAAGAGCCGGCACAGGCACGATGGGCCGAGTGGCCTCCTTCTGTGCTGTGTGATTCTATGATTCTTTGACCTGTTTCTCTTTCTCCCCTCAGTGGTCTGTTGTTCACCGACGACCCCTGACCTGCTGCGATGTCTCCTTCGATGGGAAGTTTGTCGTGTGTGGGAGCGACATAGACAATGGAGTTTACATCTACGCAGCGGAGACCGGGGATTCGGTGGCAAGTCTGAAAGGTAAGGAGATGATCACTGTTATTCTTTGGAGGGCGAGGGGAGAGGTAGGGAGGGGGAAGGGGAGGGAGGGGTAGGGAGGGGGAAGGGGAGGGAGGGGTAGGGAGGGGGAAGGGGAGGGAGGGGTAGGGAGGGAGGAGGAGGGGTAGAGAGGGAGGGGAGAGGAGGGAGGGGGCGGGGGAGGGAGGGGAGAGATGGAGAGAGGGGAGACAGATGGGGGAGGGAGGGGAGAGATGGAGGGAGGGAAGAGATGGAGGGAGGGGAGCCAGGGGGAAGGGAGTGGAGGGATGAGAGGAGAAGGGAGAGGAGGAAGGGGAGGGGAGGAGAGAGGGGAAGGTTGGGGGAGGGGAGGGAGGGGGAGAGGGGAAGGTTAGGGGAGGGGAGAGGGGGACAGGAGAGGGGGACAGGAGGAGAAGGTTGGGGGAGGGAGAGAGAGGGAGAGGGGAGGGGAGAGGGGGACAGGAGGAGAGAGGGGAAGGTTGGGGGAGGGGAGTGGGGGAGGCAGAGAGGGGAAGGTTGGGGGAGGGGAGGGAGAGGGGGACGGGAGGGGAGGGAAGGGGAGGAGAGGGGGAGGGGAGGAGAGAGGGCGACGAGAGGGGGAGGGGAGGGGTGAGGGAGAGGGGGATGGGAGGGGAGGGGAGAGGGGAAGGGGGGGAGAGGGGGAGGGGTGGGAAGGGGGAGAGGGGGAGGGGTGGGAAGGGGAAGAGAGGGGGAGGGGCGTGAAGGGGAAGAGAGGGGGAGGGGCGTGAAGGGGAGGGGGAAGGGAGGAGAGAGGGGGAGGGGAGAGGTGGAGGGGTGGGACGGGAAGGAGAGAGAGGGGGAGGGAAGGAGAGAGAGTGGGAGGGGAGGGGAGAGGGGGAGGGGAGGAGAGTGGGGGAGGGGAGAGGAGGAGGGAGGAGAGCGGGGGAGGGGAAAGGGGGATGGGAGGAGAGCGGGGGAGGGGAAAGGGGGATGGGAGGAGAGAGGGAGACAGGAGGAGTGCGGGGAGGGGGGAGGGGAGGAGAGGGGAGGTTGTAGAACGGGCGGCCTATTCACTATCGCCCGTTGTGTGCTTCTGCCCACGACCGATTTCACCCCATTGTGTCCAGTTTTGTCCCTCTTACTGCAGGGAGAATGTCAAGGCCATGGAGAGGTGCAGAGAGATTCCCTGGGATGATCCAGTGACCAGAGGACACAGATTTAAAATAATTGGCAAAAGAACCAGAGGGGAGATGAGGAGAATGTTTTTATGCAGCGAGTTGTTGTGATCTGGAATGCGCTGCCTGAAAGGGCGGTGGAAGTCTGTGCCAGCTATCCCATTAGTCCCACTCCCACTGCTCTTTCCCCATATCCCTGTAACTTTTATCCCTTTAAGTATTCATCCAATTCCCTTTTGAAAGTTATTATTGAATCTGCTTCCACCACCCTTTCAGGCAGTGCATTCCAGATCAGAACAACTCGCTGCGTAAAAACATTCTCCTCATCTCCCCCTCTGGCTCTTTTGCCAATTACCTTAAATCTGTGTCCTCTGGTTACCGACCCTCCTGCCGGTATCTCTCATCCCCTTCAATCCCATGCTATATGTATGTCGTTTCCCTCAATCCCATCCTGTGCATAACTCTCATTCCCCTCAACGCTTTTCTCCGTCAAATATCTATCCAGCTCGCTCTTCAATCTGCTGACACTATCTCCCTCCCCGTTCCATCTGTCGCCCATATTCCCTGCCCACTGTATGAAGTGGTTCAATCTAAACAGTCTGTTCCCCTTCCCTCTCGCGGTCCCTCTCCCCTTTCCTCTCCCGGTCCCTCTCCCGGTCCCTCTCCCAATCCCTCTCCCTCTTTCTCTCCCGATTCTGGTCCCTTTCCCGGTCCCTCTCCCTCTCCCGGTCCCTCTACCGATCCCTCTCCCTCTTTCTCTCCTGATTCTGGTCCCTTTCCCGGTCCCGTACGCCCCCCACCCCCCGCGACTCTACCTCTCGTGTGCCAACCCCCTGAGTGAGACTGGAGCGAGCTTTATCGTGGGTTCAAAGTTCACCGAGCGACGCTTCTAATCGTTTCTTCCCCGGTTCCCCCCAGACCAGCACCGCAGCACAGTGATGAGCTGCTGCTTCGATCCAAACGGCCAACATGTGGCTTCTGTGTCCTGCGACAGGACCGCCCGAATCTGGGACACGGTGGCGCAGAGAACGACCATGACGTTAAAGAAGTAGGAGGACGAATTTTAATAAGAACTTTTAAAAGGGGGACTCATTAAAAAATGCAAACCAAGCACTGGGGTTGATTTCTAGAGGGATAGAATTGAAAAGCAGAGAAGTTACGTTAAACTTGTATAGAACCTTGGTTAGACCACACTTGGGGAACTGTGTACAGTTCTGGTCTCCATATTATAAAAAAGGATAGAGAGGTACTGGAGAAGGTGCAAAAAAGATTTACTGGAATGACACCAGAGGTTATGCCGGTCAGGAAAGATTGAACAGGCTGGGGCTTTTCTCTGTAGAAAAGAGAAGGCTGAGGGGTGACCTGATCGAGGTCTTTAAGATTGTGAAAGGGTTCGATAGGGTAGACGTAGAGAAGATGTTTCCACTTGAGGGGGAGACCAGAACTAGGGGGGGTCATAAATATAAGAGAGTCACTAATAAATCCAATCGGGAATTCAGGAGAAACCTCTTTACTCAGAGAGTAGTGAGAATGTGGAACTCGCTCCCACAAGGAGTGGTTGAGGTGAATAGTGTAGATACATTTAAGGGGAAGCTGGGGGGGAAAGGAATAGAAGGATATGCTGATAGGGTTAGTAGGGAGGGAGGGAGGAGGCTCGTGTGGAGCATAAACACCAGCACGGACACATTGGGCCGAATGGCCTGTTTCTGTGCTGTAAATTCTATGTAATTCTGGACCATTTAGCTCTCCCTGTCCATCTGCCCTCAGTAGGCCGAGGTCTCAGCCCCCCCAGTGCAGACCATCAGGGTGGGTTGCGGGGAGCGTGGGACCTGGCGGTGGTTGGTGAATCTCTCCCACGGTGTGAAACTGCCTGTGTGATATTCAGACAAGTAGGCTCAGGGTGACACTCCCTCACTCAGCCCCTCTCTGTTTTTAATAATTCATTCTCGAGATGTGAGCATTTATTGCCCATCCCTAATTGCCCTTGAGAAGGTGGTGGTGAGCCGCCTTCTTGAACCGCTGCAGTCCGTGTGGTGAAGGTTCTCCCACAGTGCTGTTAGGAAGGGAGTTCCAGGATTTTGACCCAGCGACGATGAAGGAACGGCGATATATTTCCAAGTCGGGATGGTGTGTGACTTGGAGGGGAACGTGCAGGTGGTGTTGTTCCCATGAACCTGCTGCTCTTGTCCTTCTAGGTGGTAGAGGTCGCGGGTTTGGGAGGTGCTGTTGAAGAAGCCTTGGCGAGTTGCTGCAGTGCTTCCTGTGGATGGTGCACACTGCAGCCACGGTGCGCCGGTGGTGAAGGGAGTGAATGTTTAGGGTGGTGAAGGGAGTGAATGTTTAAAGTGCAGCAATGCCTCTTCTCAATGTGTTTCTGAGACTCATCACTCAGTGCGTAAAGAACGGAGACCCTCTCCCCACACTCAGCAATAATATAATCCTGTTGTCCTCCTGCCCAAACCTCCCCTGACCCCCCCCCCTCCCCACAAATCTTCACCCCCCCACTTCACCCCCCACTCCCCATTCTCCCTCCCCTAACCCCCATTTCCCCCACTTCCCCATTTCCCCCTCCCCCTATACCCCACCCCCATTCCCCCCCTTTCCCCCCCCCCACCACCCCCCGCATTCCCCTCCCGCAGCCACAGGAACGTAGTGTCAGATTGCTGTTTCAGTCCGATCGGACACTTCCTCTGCACGGCCTCGTGGGACAAGACTCTGCTGCTGTGGGACATTCAGGTGGGAGAGTTCCGCTCCCGAGGGCCGGTCAGTCTCGCCGAGGGTCACCAGGGGTCGATCAGTTCCTGCGCCTTCTCCAAGGATGGTGAGTCCTCGCTACAGCACAGAGCCGGTAAAACAAGCTAATCTCTGGGCTCCCCCCTTCGTGTCCTGTGGGCCACGGACAGACACGGGCCGGCGTCCAACTGAGGGTTTCGGCTATGTGTGTCCGACACAAGGGGGTCCGCAGCCCATCCCGATCCTGAACCCACCCACTGCACACATTCTGGCAGGTCTCCTTGGACAGTGATCAGGAGCAGGAACCCAGGCTGATTCCCCCTCTCTCTAACCCAGGGGTCACTGGACAGTGATCAGGAGCAGGAACCCTGGCTGATTCCCCCTCTCTCTAACCCCGGGGTCACTGGACAGTGATCAGGAGCAGGAACCCTGGCTGATTTCCCCTCTCTCTAACCCCGGGGTCACTGGACAGTGATCAGGAGCAGGAACCCTGGCTGATTTCCCTCTCTCTAACCCAGGGGTCACTGGACAGGACAGTGATCAGGAGCAGGAACCCTGGCTGATTCCCCCTCTCTCTAACCCCGGGGTCACTGGACAGTGATCAGGAGCAGGAACCCTGGCTGATTCCCCCTCTCTCTAACCCCGGGGTCACTGGACAGTGATCAGGAGCAGGAACCCTGGCTGATTCCCCCTCTCTCTAACCCCGTGGTCACTGGACAGTGATCAGGAGCAGGAACCCTGGCTGATTTCCTCCTCTCTCTAACCCTGGGGTCACTGGACAGTGATCAGGAGCAGGAACCCTGGCTGATTTCCCCTCTCTCTAACCCCGGGGTCACTGGACAGTGATCAGGAGCAGGAACCCTGGCTGATTCCCCCTCTCTCTAACCCCAGGGGTCACTGGACAGTGATCAGGAGCAGGAACCCTGGCTGATTTCCCCTCTCTCTAACCCCGGGGTCACTGGACAGTGATCAGGAGCAGGAACCCTGGCTGATTTCCCCTCTCTCTAACCCCGGGGTCACTGGACAGTGATCAGGAGCAGGAACCCTGGCTGATTCCCCCTCTCTCTAACCCGGGGGTCACTGGACAGTGATCAGGAGCAGGAACCCTGGCTGATTCCCCCCTCTCTCTAACCCCGGGGTCACTGGACAATGATCAGGAGCAGGAACCCTGGCTGATTCCCCCTCTCTCTAACCCCGGGGTCACTGGACAGTGATCAGGAGCAGGAACCCTGGCTGATTTCTCCCATTTCCCCGCCCAGGACCTTGAGGCCGTTCACCTGCCTGAGACGGACTGTGTGTTGGGCTGGGGACACCTGCTGTGTGTGACTCTGTTCCTCACTGTGTGTTGCAATAACCCACTGGACCATCACCTCATTTCTGAGCCGATGATGGTGTGGAGTTCTCTCGATTACTCTGTTCATGTTTCATTTCAGGCCCTATTTTCTCTCGATTTGGTTTCCTCCTCATCCACAGGCTGTGTCTCAGCATCAGGATCGAACAATCGAACCCACAGCCAGTACTCCCAAACTACTCTGTACAACACGCATCCTGTGAAATTACTCTGCCCAGTACTAAAATGCGCCCCTGACATTGTATTACTCTGACTAGTACTGGAATTTAAGCCAAACCCTAACCTTATTACTCTGGCTAATAATAGAATGTGCTCCTGGCACTGTAGTACTCTGCCCATTACTATAATGTAACCCTAACCCTCACACTATTACTCTGCCCAGTGTTGGAATGTATTACACTTTCTGTCAATCTGCATGTATTAATATTTCAATAAGCTGTTGCTGGGTTTGACGAATCAAGGAATCTGCCCTTCCCGTAGAGACAGCAACAATCGTCCTTCATTTTGAATCTTGCTGAGGGCAGAAAAATTCCTTCTTAAGTTCCAGCCACTTTAAAAAACAGCGTGAAAAAAAAGGCAGAGGCCCCGACATTCCACCCACGATGCCATTTAAATCACCAGGGCGGGCGTATTCCAGCACCAAAAGCTCGTCACAAGTGCCTGCCCCGATCTGCTGGCACCAGACTGTTCCACCAGGGAGAGCCTCACACTATTCCTGGGCCGAGGAAAAGCAGGATCTAAGTTTGTTCCTTGCTGCTTATGGAGCATTTTAAAGGTGACCGACCCCCACCAGCAATGATTAACTTTCTGTCCCTTCCAAAGGTCAGAGGGGCAGAATTCTCTCTGGATTGGCCCATGAGCTCCCCGAGATATATCCTCTGTGATGTAGGGAGCGTCAGCAGAAGATTCACTTGCAGCATGGAAACTTGTATTTAAAGAGCGGCTGCAAACAGGGTGGAACAGGGATATAAATTCCTGGCCCTCCTTGGGTCGAAGTCTTGCTTTTCACCCTAACCCCAGGAATTTCTGTTCATCACAAGCACCTCCGACAGTGCAGCACTCCCTCAGTACTGACCCTCCGACAGTGCAGCACTCCCTCAGTACTGACCCTCCAACAGTGCGGCGCTCCCTCAGTACTGACCCTCCAACAGTGCGGCGCTCCCTCAGTACTGACCCTCCGACTGTGCAGCGCTCCCTCAGTACTGACCCTCCAACAGTGCGGCGCTCCCTCAGTACTGACCCTCCGACAGTACAGCACTCCCTCAGTACTGACCCTCCAACAGTACAGCACTCCCTCAGTACTGACCCTCAGTACTGACCCTCCGACAGTGCAGCGCTCCCTCAGTACTGACCCTCCGACAGTACAGCACTCCCTCAGTACTGACCCTCCAACAGTACAGCACTCCCTCAGTACTGACCCTCCGACAGTGCAGCGCTCCCTCCGTACTGACCCTCCAACAGTGCAGCACTCCCTCCGTACTGACCCTCCGACAGTGCAGCGCTCCCTCAGTACTGACCCTCCGACAGTGCAGCGCTCCCTCAGTACTGACCCTCCGACAGTGCAGCGCTCCCTCCGTACTGACCCTCCGACAATGCAGCACTCCCTCCATACTAACCCTCCGACAGTGCAGCGCTCCCTCAGTACTGACCCTCCGACAGTGCAGCGCTCCCTCAGTACTGACCCTCCGACAGTGCAGCACTCCCTCCGTACTGACCCTCCGACAATGCAGCACTCCCTCCATACTAACCCTCTGACAGTGCAGCGCTCCCTCAGTACTGACCCTCCGACAGTGCAGCGCTCCCTCAGTACTGACCCTCCGACAGTGCAGCACTCCCTCAGTACTGACCCTCCGACAGTGCAGCACTCCCTCAGTTCTGACCCTCCGACCGTGCAGCTCTCCCTCAGTACTGACCCTCCGACCGTGCAGCTCTCCCTCAGTACTGGGGTTGGATTATGTGCTTAAGTCTCTGGAATGGGACTTGAACCCACGACCTCCTGAGGTAGAGGTGAGCGAGCGACCCACTGAGCCAAGGCCGGCACTCTGTTCACTTGCTTTATATTTGCCCTGTTCCTGTTACTCAGTCCAGTTTTGGAAAGTTGCCCTGATTGTTTCACTCTTATTATCCTACAGCAACTCTGATTGTAGCCGGTTCCTACGACCAAACCATATCTATCTGGGATACAGCTGGACCATACAGGAAAATGTTCTTAAAGGTGCTGACACTTGTTAAACTTCCTAATGCAGCTGAAGCATAACTGGACCTGGCCCGGGATCCGTCTCTCAACCTGGAGAAGTGAAAGTGTCAAACTCAGCCTTACCGTCACTATTTGGATTCCACCCGAACCCCTCGATTAGATTCCAGCCTGTAACTCACTCCCGGGTATCTGTTATTCTATATATAAAGCCCCCGAACTCCTCGATTAGATTCCAGTCTGTAACTCACTCCCGGGTATCTGTTATTCTATATATAAACCCCCCGAACCCCTCGATTATATTCCAGCCTGTAACTCACTCCCGGGTATCTGTTATTCTATATATAAACCCCCCGAACCCCTCGATTGGATTCCAGCCTGAAACTCACTCCCGGGTATCTGTTATTCTATATATAAACCCCCCCGAACCCCTCTATTAGATTCCAGCCTGTAACTCACTCCCGGGTATCTGTTATTCTATATATAAACATCCCCGAACCCCTCGATTAGATTCCAGCCTGTAACTCACTCCCGGGTATCTGTTATTCTATATATAAACCTCCCGAACCCCTCGATTATATTCCAGCCTGTAACTCACTCCCGGGTATCTGTTATTCTATATATAAACCCCCCCGAACCCCTCTATTAGATTCCAGTCTGTAACTCACTCTCAGGTATCTGTTATTCTATATATAAACCCCCCGAACCCCTCGATTAGATTCCAGCCTGTAACTCACTCCCGGGTATCTGTTATTCTATATATAAACATCCCCGAACCCCTCGATTATATTCCAGCCTGTAACTCACTCCCGGGTATCTGTTATTCTATATATAAACCCCCCGAACCCCTCGATTAGATTCCAGCCTGTAACTCACTCCCGGGTATCTGTTATTGTATATATAAACATCCCCGAACCCCTCGATTAGATTCCAGCCTGTAACTCACTCCCGGGTATCTGTTATTCTATATATAAACCCCCCCGAACCCCTCTATTAGATTCCAGCCTGTAACTCACTCCCGGGTATCTGTTGTTCTATATATAAACCCCCCGAACCCCTCGATTGGATTCCAGCCTGTAACTCACTCCCGGGTATCTGTTTTTCTATATATAAACCCCCCCGAACCCCTCTATTCGATTCCAGTCTGTAACTCACTCCCGGGTATCTGTTATTCTATATATAAACCCCCCGAACCCCTCGATTAGATTCCAGCCTGTAACTCACTCCCAGGTATCTGTTATTCTATATATAAACACCCCGAACCCCTCGATTAGATTCCAGCCTGTAACTCACTCCCGGGTATCTGTTATTCTATATATAAACCCCCCGAACCCCTCGATTAGATTCCAGCCTGTAACTCACTCCCGGGTATCTGTTATTCTATATATAAACATCCCCGAACCCCTCGATTGGATTCCAGCCTGTAACTCACTCCCGGGTATCTGTTATTCTATATATAAACCCCCCGAACCCCTCGATTAGATTCCAGCCTGTAACTCACTCCTGGGTATCTGTTATTCTATATATAAACCCCCCGAACCCCTCGATTAGATTCCAGCCTGTAACTCACTACCGGGTATCTGTTATTCTATATATAAACCCCCCGAACCCCTCGATTAGATTCCAGCCTGTAACTCACTCCCGGGTATCTGTTATTCTATATATAAACCCCCCGAACCCCTCGATTAGATTCCAGTCTGTAACTCACTCCCGGGTATCTGTTATTCTATATATAAACCCCCCGAACCCCTCGATTAGATTCCAGCCTGTAACTCACTCCCGGGTATCTGTTATTCTATATATAAACATCCCCGAACCCCTCGATTAGATTCCAGCCTGTAACTCACTCCCGGGTATCTGTTATTCTATATATAAACCCCCCGAACCCCTCGATTAGATTCCAGTCTGTAACTCACTCCCGGGTATCTGTTATTCTATATATAAACCCCCCGAACCCCTCGATTAGATTCCAGTCTGTAACTCACTCCCGGGTATCTGTTATTCTATATATAAACCCCCCGAACCCCTCGATTGGATTCCAGCCTGTAACTCACTCCCGGGTATCTGTTATTCTATATATAAACCCCCCCCCCTGAACCCCTCGATTAGATTGCAGCCTGTAACTCACTCCTGTGTACCTGTTATTCTATAAATAAATCCCATAAACCCCCCCGAACCCCCGATTAGATTCCAGCCTGTAACTCACTCCCGGGTATCATTATTCATATATTCTGTTTCCTTTTGAACTCTGTGAATTTTGTGGCACCAATCTGCAGCTATAACCAGCTTCCCCCCCTTTCCCTCCGACAGGACCACGATAACTGGGTGACAGACGTCGCAATCTCCTCTGACAAGAAGTGGATTCTCTCTGCCTGTCGGGTAGTGGCTTTATTTGTAATAGTTTAAGATTTTCATTTACACAATGTCACTTCATCTCAAACCACTTCACCTGGTGACTCAGGCTGAACTCTCAGTGTCTGGATCACTAGCCCAGTATCAGTCCCCCCGGTACCCTGGCGCAGGCACTAGGGTCGCCAACCCATCCTGGAGTCTCCAGGAATTAGAGATTAATCTCCTGGACACTCTTGCCAGCAAAAACCTGGGGAGAAAAATCATTGAGGCATACTTTCATTTAATTAGTTATAAAAATATTGGAGATGGAGGAAAAGGCTGTTTGACCGGGCGGGGCAGTTGGAGGCAGGGTCAAGTGATGAAACCTCCAGGAATATGTCCAACCAGAATTGGTCACTCCAGCACACGCATTGCGGAAAAACCACACGATGGATAGAGAGGTTTCTGGAGCAGATAGGATTGTGGGTATTATTGCCGCCATTGTTGACTGGCGGGACTGGGGGGAGGGGCGTGCAGTCATGTGATGTAACCTCCCAGTCCAACCAGAGTTGGCGACCCTAAGCCCCACACACACCAACTGTCCGCCCCCACCACTAACAGCTAACTCAGCGCAAACCAGAGCTCGAGCCAGCCACCTGGTGTTGTACCAGATTAGTCGGGGCCCCTCATCGTTCCCACGCACGGCCCACTTTATCGACCTGTGAGGGGCGGTGAGTTGATATTACATCAACAGGTAGTGTAACCGCAGCTCACTGTTGCCCTCTAGTGGCAGTTTTCAAATCCCTCCATGTCCTCGCCCCTCCCTATCTCTGTAACCTCCTCCAGCCCTACAATCCTCCGAGATCTCTGCGTTCCTCCAATTCTGGCCTCTTGCACATCCTTGATTTTAATCGCTCCACCATTGGCGGCCGTGCCTTCAGCTGCCTAGGCCCGAAGCTCTAGAATTCCCTCCCTAAACCTCTCCATCTCTCTCTCCTCCTTTAAGATGCTCCTTTAAAACCTACCTCTTTGACCAAGCTTTTGGTCACCTGTCCCAATATCTCCTTGTGTGGCTCGGTGTCAAATTTTGTTTGAAATTCGCTCCTGTGAAGGGCCTTTGGACGTTTTGCTAGGATAAAGACACTATGACCCAGGTCAATTGGAATCAAAGATTGGCAGGCAAAACTGTAATTGAACAATGGGCGGCCTTTAAGGAGGAGATGGTTCGGGTACAGTCTAGGTACATTCCCATGAGGGGGAAAGGTAGGGCAAATAAAGCCAGAGCTCCCTGGATGACGAAAGAGAAAAAGAGAGAGAGAGAGTGAGTAAGATGAAGCAGAAAAAAGGTGCGTGTGACAGATGTCAGGTTGATAACACAAGTGAGAACCAGTCAGAATATAGAAAGTTCAGGGGGGAAGTGAAAAAGGAAATAAGAGGGGCAAAGAGAGAGTATGAGAATAGACTGGCGGCCAACATAAAAGGGAATCCAAAAGTTTTCTACAGGCATGTAAACAATAAACGGGTAGTAAGAGGAGGGGTGGGGCCAATTAGGGACCATAAAGGAGATCTACTCATGCAGACAGAGGGGATGACTGAGGTACTAAATGAGTACTTTGCATCTGTCTTTACCAAGGAAGATGATGCTGCCAAAGTCACAGTAAAGGAAGATGTAGTTGAGATACTGGATGGGCTAAAAATTGATAAAGAAAAGGTACTAGAAAGGCTGGCTGTACTTAAAGTAGATAAGTCACCCAGTCCGAATGGGATGCATCCTAGTGTTGCTGAGGGAAGTAAGGGTGGAAATTGCGGAGGTATTGGCCATAATCTTCCAAACACCAGTAGATACGGGGGTGGTGCCAGAGGACTGCAGATTTCGAATGTTACACCCTTGTTCAAAAAAGGGTGTAAGGATAAACCCAGCAACTACAGGCCAGTCAGTTTAACCTCAGTGGTGGGGAAACTTTTAGAAACGATAATCTGGGACAGAATTAACAGTCGCTTGGACGAGGGTGGATTGATTAGGGAAAGCCAGCACGGATTTGTTAAAGGCAAATTGTGTTTAACTAACTTGATAGGGTTTTTTGATGAGGTAACAGAAAGGGTAGATGAGGCAATGCAGTTGATGTGGTGTAAATGGACTTTCAAAAGGCATTTGATAAAGTGCCGCACAGTAGGCTTATCATCAAGATTTTGTTTTTATTCATTCATGGGATGTGGGTGTCGCTGGCGAGGCCGGCATTTATTGCCCATCCCTAATTGCCCTTGAGAAGGTGGTGGTGAGCCGCCTTCTTGAACCGCTGCAGTCAGTGTGGTGAAGGTTCTCCCACAGTGCTGTTAGGAAGGGAGTTCCAGGATTTTGATCCAGCAACGATGAAGGAACGGCGATATATTTCCAAGTCGGGATGGTGTGTGACTTGGAGGGGAACGTGCAGGTGGTGTTGTTCCCATGAGCCTGCTGCTCTTGTCCTTCTAGGTGGTAGAGCTCGTGGGTTTGGGAGGTGCTGTCGAAGAAGCCTTGGCGAGTTGCTGCAGTGCATCCTGTGGATGGTACACACTGCAGCCACTGTGCGCCGGTGGTGAAGGGAGTGAATGTTTAGGGTGGCGGATGGGGTGCCAATCAAGCGGGCTGCTTCGTCCTGGATGGTGTCGAGCTTCTTGAGTGTTGTTGGAGCTGCACTCATCCAAGCAAGTGGAGAATATTCCATCACACTCCTGATTTGTGCCTTGTAGATGGTGGAAAGGCTTTGGGGAGTCAGGAGGTGAGTCACTTGCTGCAGAATACCCAGCCTCTGACCTGCTCTTGTAGCCACAGTATTTATGTGGCTGGTCCAGTTAAGTTTCTGGTCAATGGTGACCCCCAGGATGTTGATGGTGGGGGACTCGGCGATGGTAATGCCGTTGAATGTCAAGGGGAGATGGTTGAACACTCTCTTGTTGGAGATGGTCATTGTCTGGCACTTGTCTGGCGCGAATGTTACTTGCCACTTATCAGCCCAAGCCTGGATGTTGTCCAGGTCTTGCTGCATGCGGGCTCGGACCGCTTCATTATCTGAGGGGTGGCGAATGGAACGGAACACTGTGCAATCATCAGCGAACATCTCCATTTCTGACCTTATGATGGAGGGAAGGACACTGATGAAGCAGCTGAAGATGGTTGGGCCTAAGACACTGCCCTGAGGAACTCCTGCAGCAATGTCCTGGGGCTGAGATGATTGGCCTCCAACAACCACGACCATCTTCCTTTGTGCTAGGTATGACTCCAGCCACTGGAGAGTTTACCCCTGGTTCCCATTAACTTCAAATTTACTAGGACTCCTTGGTGTCACACTCGGTCAAATGTGGCCTTGATGTCAAGGGCAGTCACTCTCACCTCACCTCTGGAATTCAGCTCATTTGTCCAAGTTTGGACCAAGGCTGTAATGAGGTCTGGAGCCGAGTGGTCCTGGCGGAACCCAAACTGAGCATCGGTGAGCAGGTTATTGGTGAGTAAGTGCTGCTTGATAGCACTGTCAACGACACCTTCCATCACTTTGCTGATGATTGAGAGTAGACTTATGGGGTGGTAATTGGCCGGATTGGATTTGTCCTGCTTTTTGTGGACAGGACATACCTGGGCAATTTTCCACATTGTCGGGTAGATGCCAGTGTTGTAGCTGTACTGGAACAGCTTGGCGAGAGGCGCAGCTAGTTCTGGAGCACAAGTCTTCAGCACTACAGCCAGGATGTTGGCAGGGCCCATAGCCTTTGATGTATCCAGTGCACTCAGCCGTTTCTTGATATCATGTGGAGTGAATCGAATTGGCTGAAGACTGGCTTCTGTGATGGTGGGGATATCGGGAGGAGGCCGAGATGGATCATCCACTCGGCACTTCTGGCTGAAGATGGTTGCAAATGCTTCAGCCTTGTCTTTTGCACTGACGTGCTGGACTCTGCCATCATTGAGGATAGGGATGTTTACAGAGCCTCCTCCTCCCATTAGTTGTTTAATTGTCCACCACCATTCACGACTGCATATGGCAGGACTGCAGAGCTTTGATCTGATCTGTTGGTTGTGGAATCGCTTAGCTCTGTCTATAGCATGTTGCTTCCGCTGTTTAGCATGCATGTAGTCCTGAGTTGTAGCTTCACCAGGTTGGCACCTCATTTTTAGGTACGCCTGGTGCTGCTCCTGGCATGCTCTTCTGCACTCCTCATTGAACCAGGGTTGATCCCCTGGCTTGTTGGTAATGGTAGAGTGAGGAATATGCCGGGCCATGAGGTTACAGATTGTGCTGGAATACAATTCTGCTGCTGCTGATGGCCCACAGTGCCTCATGGATGCCCAGTTTTGAGCTGCTAGACCTGTTCTGAATCTATCCCATTTAGCACGGTGATAGTGCCACACAACACATTGGATGGTGTCCTCAGTGTGAAGACGGGACTTTGTCTCCACAAGGACTGTGCGGTGGTCACGCCTACCAATACTGTCATGGACAGATGCATCTGCGACAGGTAGATTGGTGAGGACGAGATCAAGTAGGTTTTTCCCTCGTGTTGGTTCGCTCACCACCTGCCGCAGGCCCAGTCTGGCAGCTATGTTCTTCAGGACTCGGCCAGCTCGGTCAGTGGTGGAGCTACCGAGCCACTCTTGGTGATGGACATCGAAGTCCCCCACCCAGAGTACATTCTGTGCCCTTGCTACCCTCAGTGCTTCCTCCAAGTGGTGCTCAACATGGAGGAGGACTGATTCATCAGCTGAGGGAGGGAGGGAGGTAGGTGGTAATCAGCAGGAGGTTTCCTTGCCCATGTTTGACCTGATGTCATGAGATTTCATGGGGTCCAGAATCAATGTTGAGGACTCCCAGGGCCACTCCCTTCTGATTGTATACCACTGTGCCACCACCTCTGGTGGGTCTGTCCTGCCAGTGGGACAGGACATACCCAGGGATGGTGATGGAAGAGTCTGGGACGTTGGCTGAAAGGTATGATTCTGTGAGTATGGCTATGTCAGGCTGTTGCTTGACTGGTCTGTGGGACAGCTCTCCCAATTTTGGCACAAGTCCCCAGATGTTAGTGAGGAGGACTTTGCAGGGTCGACTGGACTTGGTGTTTTGCCGTTGTCGTGTCCGGTGCCTAGTGGTCCGATGCCGGGTGGTCCGTCCGGTTTTATTCTTATTATGACTTTTCGTCGTGAGATTTTACAACTGAGCGACTTGCTAGGCCATTTCAGAGGGCAATTAAGAATCAACCACATTGCTGTGGGTCTGGAGTCACATATAGGCCAGACCGGGTAAGGACGGCAGGTTTCCTTCCCTGAAGGACATTAATGAACCAGGTGGGTTTTTTACGACATTCTGGTAGTTTCATGGCCACCATTACTGATACTATTTCTTTTATTCCAGATTGTATTTAATTAATTGAATTTAAATTGCCCATCTGCCGTGGCGGGATTTGAACTCATGACTCTCTGATTATTAGTCCAGGCCGTCATCAAGATTGAAGCCCATGGAATAAAAGGGGGCAGTCGCAGCATGGATACAGAATTGGCTAAGTGAGAGGATGCAAAGAGTAGTGGTGAACGGTTGTTTTTCGGACTGGAGGGAGGTGTACAGTGGTGTTCCCCAGGGGTCAGTGCTGGGACCACTGCTTTTCTTGATATATATTAATGACTTGGTCTTGGGTGTACAGGGCACAATTTGCAAATGACACAAAACTTGGAAGTGTAGTGAACAGTGAGGAGGATAGTGATAGACTTCAAGAGGATATAGACAGGCTGGTGGAATGGGCGGACACGTGGCAGATGAAATTTAACGCAGAAAAATGCGAAGTGATACATTTTGGTAGGAAGAACGTGGAGAGGCAATATAAACTGGAGGGTACAATTCTAAAAGGGGTACAGGAACAGAGAGATCTGGGGGTATATGTGCACAAATCGTTGAAGGTGGCAGGACAGGTGGAGAAAGAGGTTAAAAAAGCATACAGGATCCTGGGCTTTATAAATAGAGGCATAGAGTACAAAAGTAAGGAAGTCATGATGAACCTTTATAAAACACTGGTTCGATCACAACTGGAGTATTGTGTCCAGTTCTGGGCACCGCACTTTAGGAAAGATGTGAAGGCCTTAGAGAAGGTGCAGAAAAGATTTACTAGAATGATTCCAGGGATGAGGGACTTTAGTTACGTGGATAAACTGGAGAAGCTGGGGTTGTTCTCCTTGGAACAGAGACGGTTGTGAGGAGATTTGATAGAGGTATTCAAAATCATGAAGGGTTTAGACAGAGTAGATGGAGAGAAACTGTTTCCATTGGCGGAAAGGTCAAGAACCAGAGGACATAGATTTAAGGTGATTGGCAAAAGAACCAAAGGCGACATGAGGAACAACTTTTTTACACAGCGAGTGGTTATGATCTGGAATGCACTGCCCGAGGGGGTGGTGGAGGCAGATTCAATCATGGCCTTCAAAAGGGAACTGGATAAGTACTTGAAGGGAAAAAATTTGCAGGGCTACGGGGATAGGGCGGGGGAGTGGGACTAGCTGGATTGCTCTTGCATAGAGCCGGCACGGACTCGATGGTCCGAATGGCCTCCTTCCGTGCTGTAACCTTTTTATGATTCTATATAAGTGCAAGTTGTTAGTGTTGTTTCTGCTCTGTGCAGGACTGAGTCAGCCAGCTTTGTTTTATTTTGTTTGCGGGATGTGGGCCTCGCTGGCAAGGCCGGCATTTACTGCCCATCCCCAGTTGCCCCAGGAAGGTTTGGGCTCCTCTTGTTGAGCCAATTGCCACTTCAGAGGGCATTAAGAGTCAGTCACACAGTGTGGGACTGGAGTCACAAGTAGGCCAGGCCAGGTAGTGGTGACCGATTCCCTTCTCTGAAGGACATTAGTGCTCTCGGTGTTTATTTTTTTCCGACATTCCAGCAGTTTTCATGGTTATTCTTCCTGGTGCCAGCCACAAATTACCAGATCTTTTAAATTCAACTTGCTTTGGTGGGAATTGAACTCCGGATCTTTGGGTTTCCAGTGCCAGGCAATGACCATCTCCAACAAGAGAGAGTCTAACCACCTTCCCTTGACATTCAACGGCATTACCATCGCCGAATCCCCCACCATCAACATCCTGGGGGTCACCATTGACCAGAAATTTAACTGGACCAGCCACATAAATACTGTGGCTACAAGAGCAGGTCAGAGGTTGGGAATTCTGCAGCGAGTGACTCACCTTCTGACTCCCCAAAGCCTTTCCACCATCTACAAGGCACAAGTCAGGAGTGTGATGGAATACTCTCCACTTGCCTGGATGAGTGCAGCTCCAACAACACTCAAGAAGCTCGACACCATCCAGGACAAATCAGCCCACTTGATTGGCACCCCATCCACCACCCTAAACGTTCACTCCCTTCACCACCTGCGCACAGTGGCTGCAGTGTGCACCATCCACAGGATGCACTGCAGCAACTCGCCAAGGCTTCTTCGACAGCACCTCCCAAGCCCACAACCTCTACCACCTCGAAGGACAAGGGCAGCAGGCACATGGGAACACCAGCACCTGCATGTTCCATTCCGAGTCACACACCATTTCAACTTGGAAATATATCGCCGTTCCTTCATCGTTGTTGGGTCAAAATCCTGGAGCTCCCTACCTGACAGCACTGTGGGGGAACCTTCACCACACAGACTGCAGCAGTTCAAGATGGCGGCTCACCACCACCTTCTCAAGGGCAATTAGGGATGGGCAATAAATGCCGGCCTTGCCAGCGACGCCCACATCCCATGAACGAATAAAAACAAAATCTTGATGATAAGCCTACTGTGCGGCACTTTATCAAATGTCTTTTGAAAATCCAGATGCACCACATCAACTGCATTGCCCTCATCTACCCTCTCTGTTACCTCATCAAAAAACCCTATCAAGTTAGTTAAACACGATTTGCCTTTAACAAATCCGTGCTGGCTTTCCCTAATCAATAAATGCTGGCATTGCCAGCGACGCCCACATCCCAATTATTAATTATTAAAAAAATAGTCTACTTCCATAAAGTTACCTGTCACTGATATCCAGTGGGGTAATCGATGGACTCTCTCGGTCACTGTTTTCAGGAGCTGGTCCCAAAGTGACCGTTATCTCTAAGATCCTCCAGTTGCAGGTTCCCAGTTGTTTTTTTCTCCACATATTCCTGTTTTTCCCCAGGATTCCACTGTGCGGTTATGGAACATTGAAAACTTGGACCAGATTCCGGCCGTCAAAGCAGAGCGGCGGAGACACGGGGAGAAAGTTATCCAGGTTTGTGGGGGGCGGAGGGATTGTCTTATATCTTCTCCTCGTTTAGTTTACCGTCAGAATGTGCAGCTTGTTGCTCCCGTTGACTGTGGAGGGTGTTTTATTACCGGACTGCCGGTAGTTTCACGGTGAACCTTCAGACTCTCTCGATACCTCGGCGGGTAATCGCCGTGCAGACCAGGGGAGTCCCAGGATCCATCGCCGGTCCGTGCTGCGTCAGCTGCCAGTCGTAGCGGGTTCTGTAATTGGCCTCAGTGCCCGTGGGCTCAGGAACAGAAAAAACAGCCCCAGTTCCCGCTGCTGATCAAAAAAGCATAAGGGATCCTGGGCTTCATTAATAGAGGCAGAGAGTACAAAAGTATGGAAGTTATGCTAAACCTTTATAAAACACTGGTTAGGCCTCAGCTGGAGTATTGTGTTCAGTTCTGGGCACCGCACTTTAGGAAGGATGTCAAGGCCTTGGAGAGGGTGCAGAGGAGATTTACTAGAATGGTACCAGGGATGAGGGACTTTAGTTATCTGGAGAGACTGGAGAAGCTGGGATTGTTCTCTTTAGAGCAGAGAAGGTTAAGGGGAGATTTGATCAAGGTGTTCAAAATGATGGAGGGTTTTGACAGATTAAATAAGGAGAAACTGTTTCCAGTGGCAGGAGGGTCGGTAACCAGAGGATACAGACTTAAGGTGATCGGCAAAAGAACCAGAGGGGAGATGAGGAGAAATGTTTTTACGCAGCGAGTTGTTCTGATCTGGAATGCGCTGCCTGAAAGGGCGGTGGAAGCAGATTCAATAATAACTTTCAAAAGGGAATTGGATATGCATATGTGCATGCATGTTTGTGCGTGTGTATGTGTACATGTGTGTGTGTGTATGCATGTGAGCATATGAGTGTGTGCATGGATATGTGTGCGTGTGTGTGTGCATGTGTCTGCGTGCATGTGTGTGCTTGTGCGTGTGTGTGTGCATGTGTCTGTGGAAGCGCGTGTGTCTGCATGTATGTGTGTGTGGGTGTTTGTGGTGTGTGTACTTGTGTGTGTACCTTTGTGTGTCTGTGTGTGTCTATGATAGGAGCATAGGAACAGGAGGAGGCCATTCAGCCCCTCGAGCCTATTCCACCATTCAATGAGATCATGGCTGATCTGTGACCTTAGCCCATATCCCTTAATACCTTTGCTTAACAAAAATCTATCAATCTCAGATTTAAAATTAACAATTGAGCTAGCATCAACTGCCGTTTGCGGAAGAGAGTTCCAAACTTCTACCACCCTTTGCGTGTAGAAATGTTTCCTGTAAGTCCTGGCTGTAATTTTTAGGCTATATCCCCTAGTCCTAGACTCCCCAACCAGCGGAAATAGTTCCCCTTAATATCTTGAAAACTTTGATCAAATCACCCCTTAATCTTCTAAATTCCAGGGAATACAACCCTAGTTTGTGTAATCTCTCCTTGTAATTTAACCCTTGCAGTCCAGGTATTATTCTAGTAAACCTACACTGCACTCCCTCCAAGGCCAATATGTCCTTCCGAAGGTGCGGTGCCCAGAACTGCTCACAGTACTCCAGGTGCGGTCTAACCAGGGTTTTGTATAGCTGCAGCATAACTTCTACCCCCTTTCACTCTAGTCCTCTAGATATAAAGGCCAGCATTCCATTAGCCTTTTTGATTATTTTCTGTATCTGTCCATGACATTTTAATGATCTATGTACATGGACCCCTAAGCCTCTTTGGACTCCACTGTTTTGAGCTTTTCACCATTTAGAAAGTACCCTGTTCTATCCTTTTTAGGTCCAAAGTGGATGACCTCACACTTGCCTACATCGAAATCCATTTGCACAGTTTTGCCCATTCACTTAATCTATTAATATCTCTGTAATTTTATGCTTCCATCTACACTGCTTACAATGCTGCCTATCTTTGTGTCATCAGCAAACTTGGATATGTGGCTCTCTATCCCGTCATCTAAGTCATTAATAAACACAGTGAATAGTTGAGGCCCCAACACAGATCCCTGTGGGACACCACTAGTCACATCCTGCCAATGTGAGTACCTGCCCATTATCCCTACTCTCTGTCTCCTGCCGCTCAGCCAATTTCCTAACCAGGTCTATAGTTTGTCCTCAATTCCATGAGCTTCGACTTCAGCTAACAGTCTCTTATGAGACGTGCGTGTGTCTCTGTCTGTGTGTGCCCAATGCCCTATCTCCTGCTGATATCTCTCCTCCTCTCCCCAGTGTACAAGGTGCAAGAAGCCATTCTCCAGCTGCCTCCAGGAGGACTCAGAGTTTCTGACTCTCTGCGTGTTCTGCCGCCTGGCGTCACCACCACGGGACTTTCTGCCCACTCCACCCAGCTTATGATGCCTGCCTGCCGTTGCCACCTTCTTTATATATTTTACTGAAATTGAGACTGTTGTTTTAAAAGTCCCTTGACCGCAATCACGCGTTGGGGAGTGGGGGGAGTCCAGGAGACACGAGACATTCATGGCTGGGGTGGTAGCGGGGGCCTGGGGGTTGAGGGTTGAGGACTGGGGGCTGGGAGCTGCTAATGCTGCTCTTAATCTGGGTTAGGAACTCACCCTCACCCTCACCGATTAGTCTCACTCCTTTCGAATCGAGAAAAGGCCACTCGGTCCATTAGTCCCACTCCATCTTGTGCATGTCTATTCCAAGATGCAATTCCTCCTCTCCCCTCCATCTATTGGTTCCTACTTCAAGGAACACTAAGTTCCTCCCTTGGAAGAGAATCCAGTGTGTGTCTCTCTCTCTCTGACCCTCAGTCCCACTTTCCCAGATATCAACCCCGCTCCTTTTAAAGTATCAATTAGCCCCAAATGGACTTCCTTCTGGTGGAATCTGTTATCCCAGGGGGAACAGTTTCTTCTCGATAATCTCTGCCTTTGCTCGAGATTGTGAATGTTGTCCTTGTGCTCTTCGGTTCTGTGTTCATTTTCCGAGCTTCCTCCAACCTTGCCCATAACTTCCATCGCTTTGGATCATGTCCCTTCCTCAGTCCTCTCCAGCTTCTTGCACCTTTCTCCATAACTCAGTCCCGTCAGGCCTCAAATCACCCTGAATCCATCCTAATACGTCCATAACCTTTTGGAGATTGGATGACCAAAACTGCCCCCCACGGAAAAGGGAAAGGTTTTAGGTCAGAACAGATCTCAACCCGAAGCTTTAAATTTCCCGATGCCGACGAGTTGAGTATTTCTAGCAATACCTGTTTGTATTTCAGTCTTAAATCAGTAATTTCTCTTGTAAGAAGTTAATATTTTTAAATTTACAGTATTAATGGATTTTGACCCCATATTTGTGAACTCTTTCGATTTAACCCAAATCGATTGCTCATTCCGGTGTGAAAATACAATCTGTCTCACTCTTACAAATAAACAAATTACAAATTAACTGGGGTTGTAATCTCTCTCTCTCACTGTTTATGCTCCTGAATCTCACCCGAACGTTCCTGGATATTGAGGACTTGCGTGAACGCGAGACAGCGTGTTGTATAATCCTGGTCTTACCCAACACTCATGGATCGGATCAGATCAGATTCGAGCCAAGTAAGACCTGGTCCAACTGGCTGCACTGTTTAAACCAACAGGAGGCCTCCATGACGGAGCAGCAGGTCAACACTGAACACGATGATGAGGCTGAAACCTTCCACGTGCCCGACTAGACAGGGACGAGGGAGGCCATTCGCCCCATCCCCACTCATCCATCCATCCCTCCAACAACATCCAACTGTCCCTCAGAGTCCCAGGGAGCAGGGCCAGGCTGCACCATATATGGTGGGATGGACGGAGAGAGAGATGCACAAGAGGCCAGAGTCAGAAGACCGAAGGGTGAGGGAGGGAGAGTGGGTCTGGAGGGGATTCAGAGCCAGGGTGGAGTGAGGCCATGGAGGGACTTGAAGATGAGGACAAGATTTTAAATTAAATGTGTCGGAGAACAACAACAACTTGCATTTATATAGCGCCTTTAACGTAGTAAAACGTCCCAAGGTGCTTCACAGGAGCGATTATCAGACAAAATTTGACACTGAGCCACATAAGGAGATATTAGGACAGGTGACCAAAAGCTTGGTCAAAGAGTAGGTTTTAAGGAGTGTCTTAAAGGAGAAGAGCGAGGGATAGAGGTTTAGGGAGGGAATTCCAGAGCTAAGAGCCTAGGCAGCTGAAGGCACGGCCGCCAATGATGGATCAATTAAAATCGAGGATACGCAAGAGGCCAGAATTGGAGGAGCGCAGAGATCTTGAAGGGTTGCAGGGCTGGAGGAGGTGACAGAGATAGGGAGGGGCGAGGTCATGGAGGGATTTGAAAACAAGGATGAGAATTTTAAAATCTTTAATTTAAAAAAGATTTAAATGTTCTAGTCAATGTACGTCCAGGAGGGACAAGGCGGTGATGGACAAGTGGGACAGGATAAGGACGGCTGCATTTTAAAAAATGTATTCATTCATGGGATGTGGGCGTCGCTGGCGAGGCCGTCATTTATTGCCCATCCCTAATTGCCCTTGAGAAGGTGGTGGTGAGCCGCCTTCTTGAACCGCTGCAGTCCATGTGGTGAAGGTTCTCCCACAGTGCTGTTAGGGAGTTCCAGGATTTTGACCCAGTGATGAAGGAACGGCGATATATTTCCAAGTCGGGATGGTGTGTGACTTGGAGGGGAACGTGCAGGTGGTGTTGTTCCCATGTGCCTGCTGCCCTTGTCCTTCTAGGTGGTAGAGGTCGCGGGTTTGGGAGGTGCTGTCGAAGAAGCCTTGGCGAGTTGCTGCAGTGCATCCTGTGGATGGTACACACTGCAGCCACAGTGCGCCGGTGGTGAAGGGAGTGAATGTTTAGGGTGGTGGATGGGGTGCCAATCAAGCGGGCTGCTTGGTCCTGGATGGTGTCGAGCTTCTTGAGTGTTGTTGGAGCTGCATTCATCCAGGCAAGTGGAGAGTATTCCATCACACTCCTGACTTGTGCCTTGTAGATGGTGGAAAGGCTTTGGGGAGTCAGGAGGTGAGTCACTCGCCGCAGAATACCCAGCCTCTGACCTGCTCTTGTAGCCACAGTATTTATTTGGCTGGTCCAGTTAAGTTTCTGGTCAATGGTGACCCCCAGGATGTTGATGGTGGAGGATTCGACGATGGTAATGCCGTTGAATGTCAAGGGGAGGTGGTTAGACCCTCTCTTGTTCGAGATAGTCATTGCCTGGCACTTGTCTGGCACGAATGTTACTTGCCACTTATGAGCCCAAGCCTGGATGTTGTCCAGGTCTTGCTGCATGCAGGCTTGGACTGCTTCATTATCTGAGGGGTTGCGAATGGAACTGAACACTGCAATCATCAGCGAACATCCCCATTTCTGACCTTATGATGGAGGGAAGGTCATTGATGAAGCAGCTGAAGATGGTTAGGCCTAGGACACTGCCCTGAGGAACACCTGCAGCAATGCCCTGGGGCTGAGATGATTGGCCTCCAACAACCACTACCATCTTCCTTTGTGCTAGGTATGACTCCAGCCACTGGAGGGTTTTCCCCCTGATTCCCATTGACTTCAATTTTACTAGGGCTCCTTGGTGCCACGTTCGGTCAAATGCTACCTTGATGTCAAGTGCAGTCACTCTCACCTCACCTCTGGAATTCAGCTCTTTTGTCCATGTTTGGACCAAGACGGGGTAACCAAGAAGATAGATGAGGGCTGTGCAGTAGACGTGGTCTACATGGACTTTAGCAAAGCCTTTGACAAGGTACCGCATGGTAGGTTGTTACATAAGGTTAAATCTCACGGGATCCAAGGTGAGGTAGCCAATTGGATACAAAATTGGATTGACGACAGAAGACAGAGGGTGGTTGTAGAGGGTTGCTGTTCAAACTGGAGGCCTGTGACCAGCGGTGTGCCTCAGGGATCGGTGCTGGGTCCGCTGTTATTTGTTATTTATATTAATGATTTGGATGAGAATTTAGGAGGCATGGTTAGTAAGTTTGCAGATGACACCAAGATTGGTGGCATTGTGGACAGTGAAGAAGGTTATCTAGGATTGCAACGGGATCTTGATAAATTGGGCCAGTGGGCCGATGAATGGCAGATGGAGTTTAATTTAGATAAATGTGAGGTGATGCATTTTGGTAGATCGAATCGGGCCAGGACCTACTCCGTTAATGGTAGGGCGTTGGGGAGAGTTATAGAACAAAGAGATCTAGGAGTACAGGTTCATAGCTCCTTGAAAGTGGAGTCACAGGTGGATAGGGTGGTGAAGAAGGCATTCAGCATGCTTGGTTTCATTGGTCAGAACATTGAATACAGGAGTTGGGATGTCTTGTTGAAGTTGTACAAGACATTAGTAAGGCCACAACACTTGGAATACTGTGTACAGTTCTGGTCACCCTATTATAGAAAGGATATTATTAAACTAGAAAGAGTGCAGAAAAGATTTACTAGGATGCTACCGGGACTTGATGGTTTGACTCATGGGGAGAGGTTGGATAGACTGAGACTTTTTTCCCTGGAGAGTAGGAGGTTTAGGGGTGATCTTATAGAAGTCTATAAAATAATGAGGGGCATAGATAAGGTCGATAGTCAAAATCTTTTCCCAAAGGTAGGGGAGTCTATAACGAGGGGGCATAGATTTAAGGTGAGAGGGGAGAGATACAAAAGGGTCCAGAGGGGCAATTTTTTCACTCAAAGGGTGGTGAGTGTCTGGAACGAGCTGCCAGAGGCAGTAGTAGAGGCGGGTACAATTTTGTCTTTTAAAAAGCATTTGGACAGTTACATGGGTAAGATGGGTATAGAGGGATATGGGCCAAGTGCAGGCAATTGGGACTAGCTTCGTGGTATAAACTGGGCGACATGGACATGTTGGGCCGAAGGGCCTGTTTCCATGTTGTAAACTTCTATGATTCTATGATTCTAAGACTGTAATGAGGTCTGGAGCCGAGTGGTCCTGGCGGAACCCAAACTGAGCATCGGTGAGCAGGTTATTGGTGAGTAAGTGCCACTTGATAGCACTGTCGACGACACCTTCCATCACTTTGCTGATGATTGAGAGTAGACTGATGGGGCGGTAATTGGCCGGATTGGATTTGTCCAGCTTTTTGTGGACAGGACATACCTGGGCAATTTTCCACATTGTCGGGTAGATGCCAGTGTTGTAGCTGTACTGGAACAGCTTGGCTAGAGGCGCAGCTAGTTCTGGAGCACAAGTCTTCAGCACTACAGCCAGGATGTTGGCAGGGCCCATAGCCTTTGCTGAATCCAGTGCACTCAGCCGTAACTTGATATCATGTGGAGTGAATCAAATTGGCCGAAGACTGGCTTCTGTGATGGTGGGGATATCGGGAGGAGGCTGAGATGGATCATCCACTCGGCACTTCTGGCTGAAGATGGTTGCAAACGCTTCAGCCTTGTCTTTTGCACTCACGTGCTGGACTCCACCATCATTGAGGATGGGGATGTTTGCAGAGCCTCCTCCTCCTGTTAGTTGTTTAATTGTCCACCACCATTCATGACTGGATGTGGCAGGACTGCAGAGCTTTGATCTGATCCGTTGGTTGTGGAATCGCTTAGCTCTGTCTATAGCATGTTGCTTCCGCTGTTTACATGCATGTAGTCCTGAGTTGTAGCTTCACCAGGTTGGCACCTCGTTTTTAGGTACGCCTGGTGCTGCTCCTGGCATTGGGGATACATTGGAGTTTATGGAAGGACAACAAGGAGATAGCAATATAGGAACAGCAGGAGGCCATTCAGCCCCTCGAGCCTGTTCCGACATTCAATGAGATCATGGCTGATCTGTATCCTGACTCCATCCGCCCGCCTTGGCTCCACATCCCTTAATACCCTGGGCGAGCAAAAATCAATTGAGCTCTGATTTAAAAGTATTAATTGAGCATCTACTGCTTTTTGAGGGACAGAGTTCCACACTTCTCCCACCCTTTGTGTGAAGAAGTGTTTCCTAACATCTCTCCTGAATGGCCTGGCTCTGATTTTAAGGTTATGGCCCCTTGTCCTAGACTCCCCCACCAGCGGAGAAAGTTTCTCTCTATCTACCCCATCAATTCCTTTCAAAATCCTAAAAACCTCAATCAAATCATCCCTTAACCTTCTACATTACAGGGAATACAAGCCCAGTTTATGTAATCTCTCCTCATAACCTAGCCCTTGGAGCCCTAATCCCCAGTATCATTCTGGAGAATCTGTGCTGCGCTCCTTCCAAGGCCAATATATCCTTTGTAAGATGCGGTTCCCAGAACTGAACACAGTGCTCCAGATGTGGACTAACCAGGGTTTTGTACAGCTGTAGCAAAATCTCCTCCCCTTTGCATTCCAGCCCTCTGGTTATAACACCTAACATTCCATTGGCCTTTCTGATTACTTTTTGTACCTGACCCCACTACATTTTAGTGATCGTCAGAATAATTGAGGCTGTTGGAGAGGAAGGAGTGGATAAAGGGTTTCAGCAAGGGGAGGGGCTGAGGTAAGGGCCCAGGTGGGCAATGATGCAGAGGTGAGAATCAGTGGCCTTGGTGACGGAGAGGATGTTGGGCTCATTGCCGAAGAATTCCCACCACCTTGTCGAACCTGCGTGAGGCCCTGGGGGAGGGGATGGAGTCAGTGACGAGCTCCGAAACCCAAGGCTTTGTTCTTGCTGACGTTCAGCTGAAGGATGTTGAGGCTTGTACCGGACTTGAGGTGGGGACAGGCAGCCCGACACCACCAAACTGGTTGTGGGGGTGGAAAGAAATAGCTGGGTCCTGTCAGAATACGTACAGAATCTGACCCCCGCCTGCGGATGATGTCGCTCAGGGGAAGCGGGTCGATAAGGAAGAGGAGGGACAACGAGAGGCCCTGGGGAGTCCCACAGTGACGGTGCAGAGAAAGGAAGGCATCGGCCGAGAGGTGCCAGCGATGTTCAGACAGGTAAGAGCACGACAGAGGGGAGTGAGGGGGCGAGTGGGATTAGATTGGGTGGCTCCTGTGGAGAAAAACACCAGCATAGATTAGATGGGCCGAATGGCTTGTCTCCGTGCTCGAACTTTTTACGATAATTTCTTTCATCCTGGATAAATTCAGATTGGCTGAATGACCTCCCTCATCTGTATCGACCTTGTTAGACTGTGGGCCCACACTCCCCACCCCATTTATCCCCACTCCCTGTCCTTACCGTCACCCCCATTATCCCCACCCCCATTATCCCCACCCCCTGTCCTTACCGTCACCCCCATTATCCCCACCCCCTGTCCTTACCGTCACCCTCATTATCCCCACCCCTATCCTTACCCCCACCCCCATTATCCCCACCCCCAGTCCTTACCCCACTCTCATAATCCCCACCCACATTATTCCCACCCCACCCTCATTATCCCCACCCCCTGTCCTTACCCCCACCCCCTGTCCCCACCCTCATTATCCCCACCTCCTGTCCTTAACCCCACCCCCAGTCCTTACCCCCACCCTCATTATCCCCACCCCCAGTCCTTACCCCCACCCTCATTATCCCCACCCCCTGTCCTTAACCCCACCCCCTGTCCCCACCCCCACCCCCACCCTCATTATCCCCAACCCCTGTCCCCAACCCCATTATCCCCACCCCCACCCTCATTATCCCCACCCCCTGTCCCCACCCCCATTATCCCCACCCCCACCCTCATTATCCCCAACCCCTGTCCCCAACCCCATTATCCCCACCCCCACCCTCATTATCCCCACCCCCTGTCCCCACCCCCATTATCCCCACCCCCACCCTCATTATCCCCACCCCCTGTCCCCACCCCCATTATCCCCACCCCCACCCCCATTATCCCCACCCCCTGTCCCCACCCCCATTATCCCCACCCCCCACGCTCTCCCTCAGCTCCGGAATTGGAGCCAGCGCCAGTGCGCAGGCGCGCACCCTGCGTGCTGAAATTTATGAATGGAGCCGCGGAGTGCGCAGGCGCGCTGTGTGTAAAAGGGCCGATTCCGGAGGCTGTGTCGGCGGCGCCGTGGCTTAGTTGGTTAAAGCGCCTGTCTAGTAAACAGGAGATCCTGGGTTCGAATCCCAGCGGTGCCTTTTTACACCCAGCGCCCCGGCCCCACAACACAGGCCCCTCATCCTTTTAAAATATCTTTGGATTTAATGCACAGATTAACTGTGCTGCCGGGCACTGGTAAACTGGGCAGAGTTGGGGGCTGAGGGGAGGGATTGTGTTTAACTGGGGGCCAATTCTGACGAAAGGCCGTCCACCTGAAACATTAACTCTGTTTCTTCCCCCACTGATGCCGCCTCACTTGCTGATTTTTTCCCAACATTTTCTGTTTTTATTCCAGATTTCCATCTTCCGCAGTATTTTGCTTTTGATAAGGAGATATTTGGGACAGGTGACCAAAAGCTCGGTCAAAGAGGGAGGTTTTAAGGAGCGTCTTAAAAGAGGAGAGAGAGAGGCGGAGAGGTTTAGGGAGGGAATTCCAGAGCTTAGGGCCCCAGGCAGCTGAAGGCACGGCTGCCAATGGTGGAGCGATAAAAATCGGGGATGGGCAAGAGGCCAGAATTGGAGGAGTGCAGAGATCTCGGAGGGTTGTGGGGCTGGAGGAGGTTACAGAGATAGGATCTGCTGGTAATACACAGCAGGTCAGTCAGCAGCTAAAGAGAGGAGACTCTGGGTAGATCCTTTGTGAGACCTCTGTGTATTTCATAATATCATAATAGGTACAGCACAAGAGGAGGCCATTCAGCCCATCGTGCCTGTGCCGGCTCTTTGAAAGAGCTATCCAATTAGTCCCACTCCCTCTGCTCTTTCCCCAGAGCCCTGTAAATTTTTTCCCTTCAAGTATTTATCCAATTTCCAGCATACTTTTTAAAATTCACTTTTCCTTTTTCTTATATTTAATATATACAATAACTTTTTTTTGTAAGTAAAATAATTGATAAAATGCAACACAGGATAATCTTATATGGTTTCAGAATTGATTTTATTCCACCTGTGTTTAAAAAAAATACAATGGTGTTCCACTTAAATCTCCTGTGTACGTGTTTGCTGCGGGGAATCCAGTGTAAATATGTCCACACTTACTGTTACGTTTCCCTGTGATTCCAGTCTGTGGCGCTGGTGATTGGAGTTTCAGTGTTACTTTCTGAGTTGAACAGTCACACTTTAATCTCCAGATCCAATTAATATCATCTCCAGTTTTGAGCCCTTACTTTAGGAAGGATGTCAAGGCCATGCAGAGAGCAGAAGAGTTTCTCTAAAATGATACCGGGGCCCCTCCTTTCTGCGCTGTTAGGCCTCAGCTGGAGTATTGTGTCCAACACTTTAGGAAGGATGTCAAGGCCTTGGAGAGGGTGCAGAGGAGATTTACTGGAATGGTTCCAGGGATGAGGGACTTCAGTTACGTGAAAAGACTGAGAAGCTGGGATTGTTCTCCTTAGAACAGAGAAGGTTAAGGGGAGATTTAATCGAGGTGTTCAAAATCATGAAGGGTTTTGAGAGAGTAAATAAGGAGAAACTGTTTCCAGTGGCAGGAGGGTCGGTAACCAGAGGACACAGATTTATGGCAATTGGCAAAAGAGCCAGGAGGAGATGAGGAGAATGTTTTTTCCGCAGAGAGTTGTTCTGATCTGGAATGCGCTGCCTGAAAGGGCGGTGGAAGCAGATTCAATAATGACTTTCAAAAGGGAATTGGATAAATACTTGAAAAAGAAAAAATTACAGGGCTATGGGGAAAGAGCGGGGGGAGTGGGACTAATTGGATAGCTCTTTCAAAGAGCCGGCAGAGGCACGATGGGCCGAATGGCCTCCTCCTGTGCTGTATAATTCTAAGATGTAATTCTATGATAATGAGAGAGTTCAGTTATGAGGAAGCACTAGGGAATCTACAGCTTGTTTCATTAGAACAGAACGATTAAGAGGAGCTCTCAGTGAGCTGTTCAAATTTGGGAGGTTTGGTAGCTAGACGGCATTAATTTAAAATCTACACCAAAAGAACAAAGGGAGAGGTTAGGAGATTTTTTTTACACTTAGGAACACAGGAACAGGAGGAGGCCATTCAGCCCCTCGAGCCAGTTCCGCCATGCAATTAGATGATGGTTGATCAGTATCTTAACTCCATCTACCTGCCTTGGTTCCAGATCCTCTAATACCCTTACCCAACAAATATCTATCAATTTTCAATTGAGGGTCTTTGGGACCATAACCATAAGACCATAAGAGATAGGAGCAGGAGTAGGCCATTCGGCCCCTCGAGCCTGCTCTGCCATTTAATGAGATCATGGCTGATCTGATTTTTACCTCAACTCCACTTTCCCGCCTTTTCCCCATATCCTTTGACTCCCTTGCTGATCAAAAATTTGTCTAACACAGCCTTGAATGTATTCATTGACTCAGCCTCCACAGCTTTTTGGGGTAAAGAATTCCAAAGATTCACAACCCTCTGGGAGAAGAAATTCCTCCTCATTTCCATCTTAAACGGGCGACCTCTTATTCTGAGACTATGTCCCCTAGTTTTAGATTCCCCCATGAGGGGTAACATCCTCTCAGCATCTACCCTATCGAGTCCCCTCAGAATCTTGTATGTTTCAATAAGATCTCCTCTCATTCTTCTAAACTCCAATGAGTATAGACCCAACCTGTTCAATCTCTCCTCATAAGACAACCCTTCCATACCCGGAATCAACCTAGTGAACCTTCTCTGAACTGCCTCCAATGCAAGTATGCCCTTCCTTAAATAAGGGCACCAGAACTGTACGCAGTACTCCAGGTGTGGTCTCACCAGCACCCTGTACATGGGACGCCCAACCAGAAATGGTGATGGAAGCAGAATCAATAATAACTTTTAAAAGGAAGTGCATAAATACTTGAAACAGAAAGGGATAAAAGGGGAATGACGAAAGGTCATCGACCTGAAACGTTCACTCTGTTTCTTTCTCCACAGATGCTGCCTCACTTGCTGAGCTTCTCCAGCATTTTCTATTTTTATTAAGGATAAAAGGGAATGGGAAAAGGGCAGGGGCCTGGGACTTAAAGGGAGAGCTCTTTCAGGGAGGCAGCTACAGGCGTGATGGGCTGAATGGGGAAAGGGCAGGGGTTACTTTGACTGCACCTTGCTCTGCTGCAAACTGTAGCACCAAGAAGAACAAGAGCAGCAATGTTGTGGGAACACCATCACTTCCAATTTCCCTCCCCATCCCGACTTGGAAATATATCGCCGTTCCTTCATCGTTGCTGGGTCAAAATCCTGGAACTCCCTTCCTAACAGCACTGTGGGAGAACCTTCACCACACGGACTGCAGCGGTTCAAGAAGGCGGCTCACCACCACCTTCTCAAGGGCAACTGGGGATGGGCAATAAATGCCGGCCTCGCCAGCGATGCCCACATCCTGAGAATGAAAAAAAATGACGTGTGGTGAGTATCGCAGATTTGGGAGGATCAGGTGACTTTGGACCTGTGGTTCCCAAAGCTCTCCCCCACTGGGGGTTTTCCTCACCTCATGTCTGGGTCTGTTGTAGACTCATTGATGGAGATTGATTGCTCTGATTAGTCGACAATTGCATTATCATTGTATCCTGCGACCACCAGGATGGTAGAAGGAGAACTGTTTGCAGGGCGATGGGGAAAGAGCAGGGGAGTGGGACTTTCAAAGTCCAGGCACCATGGGCCGAATGGCCTCCTTCAGTGCTGTACCATTCTGTGATTCTATGAGATGAACCATGGTCTTTTTTTAATCTAGCAATTACGATGTAGCTAACAAAAAGTGAATAGCTCTTTCAGAGAGCCAGCACAAGCAGGATGGGCCGAATGGCCCCCTTCTGTGCTGTAAAGTTCATTAATCAGGATATGGGCACAAAAATGCCTTTATCAAAGATGGCGGAGCGCCCTTTTTCACAAAAGGTGTATCTCCCATGATGCTTTGTGGATGACGTAATGGGAAAGATGAACCGCGACAGCGGCGGGACCGGCCGATGGTTGTGCGCAGGCGCAGCGGGGGGAACCGGCTGAAGGTTGTGCGCAGGCGCAGCTGTAGCATGGCCGGCGGGCGGCTGTGCGCAGGCGTGACGTCATGTTCCTGTCAGAGCCGCGAGTCCGGGCCAGAGACTCCGGGATCCGGGGTGGATTTTAAATCGAGACCGAACCGAGGACAGGCCGCTCCTCGCGAAGGAGGAACCCCCCTCGGCGACCATGAGGCGGAGGGAGGCCGGTGCGGCGGCCCAGCGACCGTCGGGAAAGGACGGCAGGTCGGCGGGGATGTGACGGGACGGGGACGGCGAACATGGCGGCGTCAGAGCGGCGGCGGGCGGCCCGGCTCCTGGGCGGCCTGGTCCTGATCGGCACTGGTGAGCGGCCCGGGCCTGTGTACAGCACCTCACTCCCCGCCATCACCCCGACCCTGACCCGGTCCCTGTCCCTGTCCCGCAGTGAGTGACAATTACACACAGGCACAGCACAGGGCAGGGAGCAGTGCAACCCGCCAATTAAAGAGAAACTGCACAGATAAACTGCATGCTGCAAATTAAATATAAACTGCACAGATAAACTGCATGCTGCAAATTAAATATAAACTGCACAGATAAACTGCATGCTGCAAATTAAAGATAAACTGCATGCTGCAAATTAAATATAAACTGCACAGATAAACTGCATGCTGCAAATTAAATATAAACTGCACAGATAAACTGCATGCTGCAAATTAAATATAAACTGCACAGATAAACTGCATGCTGCAAATTAAAGATAAACTGCATGCTGCAAATTAAATATAAACTGCACAGATAAACTGCATGCTGCAAATTAAATATAAACTGCACAGATAAACTGCATGCTGCAAATTAAAGATAAACTGCAAAGATAAACTGCATGCTGCAAATTAAAGATAAACTGCATGCTGCAAATTAAATATAAACTGCACAGATAAACTGCATGCTGCAAATTAAATATAAACTGCACAGATAAACTGCATGCTGCAAATTAAATATAAACTGCACAGATAAACTGCATGCTGCAAATTAAATATAAACTGCACAGATAAACTGCATGCTGCAAATTAAAGATAAACTGCATGCTGCAAATTAAATATAAACTGCACAGATAAACTGCATGCTGCAAATTAAATATAAACTGCACAGATAAACTGCATGCTGCAAATTAAAGATAAACTGCAAAGATAAACTGCATGCTGCAAATTAAAGATAAACTGCATGCTGCAAATTAAATATAAACTGCAAAGATAAACTGCATGCTGCAAATTAAAGATAAACTGCACAGATAAACTGCATGCTGCAAATTAAATATAAACTGCAAAGATAAACTGCATGCTGCAAATTAAAGATAAACTGCATGCTGCAAATTAAAGATAAACTGCATGCTGCAAATTAAAGATAAACTGCATGCTGCAAATTAAAGATAAACTGCATGCTGCAAATTAAAGATAAACTGCAAAGATAAACTGCATGCTGCAAATTAAAGATAAACTGCATGCTGCAAATTAAAGATAAACTGCATGCTGCAAATTAAAGATAAACTGCATGCTGCAAATTAAAGATAAACTGCATGCTGCAAATTAAATATAAACTGCAAAGATAAACTGCATGCTGCAAATTAAATATAAACTGCATGCTGCAAATTAAATATAAACTGCAAAGATAAACTGCATGCTGCAAATTAAATATAAACTGCATGCTGCAAATTAAATATAAACTGCAAAGATAAACTGCATGCTGCAAATTAAATATAAACTGCACAGATAAACTGCATGCTGCAAATTACAGAAACTGCATGCTGCAAATTAAATATAAACTGCACAGATAAACTGAGTACTGTAAGTAGACACTGTATGATACAAATTAAATATAAACTGCACTCTGCAAATTAAATATAAACTGCATGTTGCAAATTTAATATGAACTGAATGATACAAATTAATACCCAACAGAAATCAAATATAAGCTGCATGCTGTAAATCTGAAATAAACAGAAAATAAGCCAATTACACAACATGCCAGTCTGTTTGAAATCCTTTGTAAGAACAATTAGACTGATGTGGGTTTGTTTTTGAGAGCGCGATGTTTCAAACCGGGTGTCATGTTTTAAACCGGTAGGAGTCTGCAGAGTTACCGAGTCTATCTCTATGTGGAAATAGAAAAACATCTTTAAATGAGTAATTTTAGATGTAAAAAAATACATTGGAAATACTCAGCAGGTCAATCAGCATTTAAATAATGCATTATTTTTAATTAATCCCCTCATTTCCTGTACCCACCAGTACTGTACCCCAGTGTTATACAGTGACAGACCTGTACCCACCAGTACTGTACCCCAGTGTTATACAGTGACAGACCTGTACCCACCAGTACTGTACCCCAGTGTTATACAGTGACAGTCCTGTACCCACCAGTACTGTACCCCAGTGTTATACAGTGACAGTCCTGTACCCACCAGTACTGTACCCCAGTGTTATACAGTGACAGACCTGTACCCACCAGTACTGTACCCCAGTGTTATACAGTGACAGACCTGTACCCACCAGTACTGTACCCCAGTGTTATACAGTGACAGACCTGTACCCACCAGTACTGTACCCGTGTGAAACAGTGACAGACCTGTACCACCAGTACTGTACCCCAGTGTTATACAGTGACAGACCTGTACCCACCAGTACTGTACCCGTGTTATACAGTGACAGACCTGTACCCACCAGTACTGTACCCCAGTGTTATACAATGATAGACCTGTACCCACCAGTACTGTACCCCAGTGTTATACAATGACAGACCTGTACCCACCAGTACTGTACCCCAGTGTTATACAATGACAGACCTGTACCCACCAGTACTGTACCCAGTGTTATACAGTTTTGCCGTTGTCTAGGCACCGGACACGACAACGGCAAAACACCAAGCCCAGTCGACCCTGCAAGGTCCTCCTTACTAACATCTGGGGACTTGTGCCAAAATTGGGAGAGCTGTCCCACAGACTAGTCAAGCAACAGCCTGACATAGCCATACTCACAGAATCATATCTTTCAGCCAACGTCTCAGACTCTTCCATCACCATCCCTGGGTATGTCCTGTCCCACCGGCACGAAAGACCCACCAGAGGTGGCGGTACAGTGATATACAGTCAGGAGGGAGTGGCCCTGGGAGTCCTCAACATTGACTCCGGACCCCATGAAATCTCATGGCATCAGGTCAAACATGGGCAAGGAAACCTCCTGCTGATTACCACCTACTGCCCTCCCTCAGCTGACGAATCAGTCCTCCTCCATGTTGAACACCACTTGGAGGAAGCACTGAGGGTAGCAAGGGCACAAAATGTACTCTGGGTGGGGGACTTCAATATCCATCACCAAGAGTGGCTCGGTAGCACCACGACTGACTGAGCTGGCCGAGTCCTGAAGGACATAGCTGCCAGACTGGGCCTGCGGCAGGTGGTGAGCGAACCAACACGAGGGAAAAACTTACTTGACCTCGTCCTCACCAATCTACCTGTCGCAAATGCATCTGTCCATGACAGTATTGGTAGGAGTGACCACCGCACAGTCCTCGGGGAGATGTAATCCTGTCTTTGCACTGAGGACACCATCCAACGTGTTGTGTGGCACTACCACCGTGCTAAATGGGATAGATTCAGAACAGATCTAGCAGCTCAAAACTGGGCATCCATGAGGTGCTGTGGGCCATCAGCAGCAGCAGAATTGTATTCCAGCACAATCTGTAACCTCATGGCCCGGCATATTCCTCACTCTACCATTACCAACAAGCCAGGGGATCAACCCTGGTTCAATGAGGAGTGTCATGATGTGGAGATGCCGGTGATGGACTGGGGTTGACAATTGTAAACAATTTTACAACACCAAGTTATAGTCCAGCAATTTTATTTTAAATTCACAAGCTTTCGGAGGCTACCTCCTTCCTCAGGTGAACGATGTGGAAGGAGGAAGCCTCCGAAAGCTTGTGAATTTAAAATAAAATTGCTGGACTATAACTTGGTGTTGTAAAATTGTTTACAATGAGGAGTGTAGAAGAGCATGCCAGGAGCAGCACCAGGCGTACCTAAAAATGAGGTGCCAACCTGGTGAAGCTACAACTCAGGACTACATGCATGCTAAACAGCGGAAGCAACATGCTATAGACAGAGCTAAGCGATTCCACAACCAACGGATCAGATCAAAGCTCTGCAGTCCTGCCACATCCAGTCATGAATGGTGGTGGACAATTAAACAACTAACAGGAGGAGGAGGCTCTGCAAACATCCCCATTCTCAATGATGGCGGAGTCCAGCACATGAGTGCAAAAGACAAGGCTGAAGCGTTTGCAACCATCTTCAGCCAGAAGTGCCGAGTGGATAATCCATCTCAGCATCCTCCCGATATCCCCACCATCACGGAAGCCAGTCTTCGGCCAATTCGATTCACTCCACGTGATATCAAGAAACGGCTGAGTGCACTGGATACAGCAAAGGCTATGGGCCCCGACAACATCCCAGCTGTAGTGCTGAAGACTTGTGCTCCAGAACTAGCTGCGCCTCTAGCCAAGCTGTTCCAGTACAGCTACAACACTGGCATCCACCCGACAATGTGGAAAATTGCCCAGGTATGTCCTGTCCACAAAAAGCAGGACAAATCCAATCCGGCCAATTACCGCCCCATCAGTCTACTCTCAATCATCAGCAAAGTGATGGAAGGTGTCGTCGACAGTGCTATCAAGCGGCACTTACTCACCAATAACCTGCTCACCGATGCTCAGTTTGGGTTCCGCCAGGACCACTCGGCTCCAGACCTCATTACGGCCTTGGTCCAAACATGGACAAAAGAGCTGAATTCCAGAGGTGAGGTGAGAGTGACTGCCCTTGACATCAAGGCAGCATTTGACCGAGTGTGGCACCAAGGAGCCCTCGTAAAATTGAAGTCAATGGGAATCAGGGGGAAAACTCTCCAGTGGCTGGAGTCATACTTAGCACAAAGGAAGATGGTCGTGGTTGTTGGAGGCCAAGCATCTCAGCCCCAGGGCATTGCTGCAGGAGTTCCTCAGGGCAGTGTCCTAGGCCCAACCATCTTCAGCTGCTTCATCAATGATCTTCCCTCCATCATAAGGTCAGAAATGGGGATGTTCGCTGATGACTGCACAGTGTTCAGTTCCATTCGCAACCCCTCAGATAATGAAGCAGTCCGAGCCCGCATGCAGCAAGACCTGGACAACATCCAGGCTTGGGCTGATAAGTGGCAAGTAACATTCGCGCCAGATAAGTGCCAGGCAATGACCATCTCCAACAAGAGAGAGTCTAACCACCTCCCCTTGACATTCAACGGCATTACCATCGCCGAATCCCCCACCATCAACATCCTGGGGGTCACCATTGACCAGAAACTTAACTGGACCAGCCATATAAATACTGTGGCTACAAGAGCAGGTCAGAGGCTGGGTATTCTGCGGCGAGTGACTCACCTCCTGACTCCCCAAAGCCTTTCCACCATCTACAAGGCACAAGTCAGGAGTGTGATGGAATACTCTCCACTTGCCTGGATGAGTGCAGCTCCAACAACACTCAAGAAGCTTGACACCAACCAAGATAAAGCAGCCCGCTTGATTGGCACCCCATCCACCACCCTAAACATTCACTCCCTTCACCACCGGCGCACTGTGGCTGCAGTGTGTACCATCCACAGGATGCACTGCAGCAACTCGCCAAGGCTTCTTCGACAGCACCTCCCAAACCCGCGACCTCTACCACCTAGAAGGACAAGGGCAGCAGGCGCATGGGAACAACACCACCTGCACGTTCCCCTCCAAGTCACACACCATCCCGACTTGGAAATATATCGCCGTTCCTTCATTGTCGCTGGGTCAAAATCCTGGAACTCCCTTCCTAACAGCACTGTGGGAGAACCGTCACCACACGGACTGCAGCGGTTCAAGAAGGCGGCTCACCACCACCTTCTCAAGGGCAATTAGGGATGGACAATAAATGCCGGCCTCGCCAGCGACGCCCACATCCCATGAACGAATAAAAAAAAAAGACCTGTACCCACCAGTACTGTACCCCAGTGTTATACAATGACAGACCTGTACCCACCAGTACTGTACCCCAGTGGTATAGTGACAGACCTGTACCCACCAGTACTGTACCCATTATACAGTGACAGACCTGTACCCACCAGTACTGTACCCCAGTGTTATACAGTGACAGACCTGTACCCACCAGTACTGTACCCCAGTGTTATACAGTGACAGACCTGTACCCACCAGTACTGTACCCCAGTGTTATACAGTGACAGACCTGTACCCACCAGTACTGTACCCCAGTGTTATACAGTGACAGACCTGTACCCACCAGTACTGTACCCCAGTGTTATACAGTGACAGACCTGTACCCACCAGTACTGTACCCCAGTGTTATACAGTGACAGACCTGTACCCACCAGTACTGTACCCCAGTGTTATACAGTCCACAGTGGTCCCACTAAGTGCATCCCAACTTTGAAAGATGAAATTTATAATTGTGATGCTGGGTGTTTTAACTTTTGTCGAGGTTTAAAGTAAACATTGACTAGCTGCTCGTGTGCCTGGGTTCCGGGTGACCTTCACTGTGGCGCGGTGACACGCAGGCTCTCACTGGCTACACTATCTATCAGCCTCAGGCATTACCGGCCTTGTACTGCTGGTGTGAACTCTCTGGTCATAGATAAGGCTCAACAGAGAGATACAATTTGTAGGAGAACATGAAGGAGCAATAAAACTGGGGTGGCGGCGTGTGACAGGAGGAGCAGGGTGTGTGATGGGGGGTGGGTGGCGGTGTGTGATTGGGGCGGGAGGGTGGGGGCTGTGACAGGGCCGGGGAGATTTTCGTCTGTACCCGATGAGGTCTAAGAAGGTTGTGGGTTCCAATCCAGGCCGACACTCCCAGTGTCAGTACTGAGGGAGCGCTGCACTGTCGGAGGGTCGGTGCTGAGGGAGCGCTGCACTGTCGGAGGGTCAGTACTGAGGGAGCGCTGCACTGTCGGAGGGTCAGTACTGAGGGAGCGCTGCACTGTCGGAGGGTCAGTACTGAGGGAGTGCTGCACTGTCAGAGGGTCAGTACTGAGGGAGTGCTGCACTGTCGGAGGGTCAGTACTGAGGGAGCGCTGCACTGTCGGAGGGTCAGTACTGAGGGAGCGCCGCACTGTCGGAGGGTCAGTACTGAGGGAGCGCCGCACTGTCGGAGGGTCAGTACTGAGGGAGCGCCGCACTGTCGGAGGGTCAGTACTGAGGGAGCGCCGCACTGTCGGAGGGTCAGTACTGAGGGAGCGCTGCACTGTCGGAGGGTCGGTACTGAGGGAGCGCTGCACTGTCGGAGGGGCCGTCTTTCGGATGAAACGTTAAACCGAGGCCCCATCTGCCCCCTCAGGTGGCTGTAAAAGATCCCGCGGCAACTATTTCAGAGAAGAGCAGGGGAATTCTCCCCGGTGTCATTGCCAATATTTATCCCTCAACCAACGTCACTAAAACAGATGATCTGGTCATTATCACATTGCTGTTTGTGGGATCTCGCTGTGCACAAATTGGCAGCTGCGTTTCCTAATTAGAACAGTGACTACACTTCAAAAATACTTCATTGGGTGTGGATGTGAAAGGTGCTAGAGAAATGCAGGTTCTTTCTTCAGTCTGTCCGATTGAGAATTCTGGGGTAAAAAGTTCCGGGCATAACAGACAGAAACTGCCTCGATCGCGATTTGTTGAGACCTTACAAGTTTGTTAAATTCATTAGAAACACAAAAGTAATGGTGCAAAAAGTGAAAGTTTGAGCTCATTTGAATATTCCAGGTGCTGCATTTACTAAACACGGCCTGCGATTGTTGGGGCTCTCTGCGCCTGGTGTGCCACTTTGAGCGGTGTGGGCAGACCGCGGATGGGCTCTTGAGTATTTTAAGTATCTGTGGACCTGAGGGATAAAATCTACTTGTTGACTGAGCTCGGACTGATTGCCTTCATTCTTTGCTTTGCTTTATTGCAAAGTAAATACTCCCCATGGTATTTAAATACATTGGTTCTTAAAAGCTTTTTAAATGATCAGTACCCTGTGAGTTTGGTTTCGTGGCACGATGCTGGCAGTCGGAGCAGCTTCCAACAGCAGTCACCCCTGACAGAAATAGCGCAGGGTCCCTGAGGTCTCGGGTACAGTTCTGTTTTTCTTTGGGAGCCCTTGGTTCATTATTACTGGAAGAAAGAATGACTTGCATTTATAGAATCATAGAATAGAATCATAGAGCACAGAAGGAGGCCGCTCGTGTCTGTGCCACCTCTTAGAGAGAGCTGTCTGATTAGCCCCGCACTCCCTGCTCTTTCCCCGTAGCCCTGCAAATTTTTATTTTTCAAATATATATCTAATTCCCTTTTGAAAGTTATTATTGAATCTGCTTCCACCGCCCTTTCAGGCAGAGCATTCCAGATCATCACAACTCACTGCGTAAAAACATTTCCTCTGGTCCCCCTATCACAACCTCAGGACGTCCCAAAGTGCTTTACTGCCAGTGAAGTACTTTTTTTTGAAGTGTAGTCACTTTATAATGTAGGAAATACGGCAGCCAATTTGCACAGAGCAAGATCCCACAAACAGTGATGAAATAAGTGACCAGAGGAGCTGTATAAATGCAAGTTGTTGATCAGGAACAACAATTCTGGCGTTTCCCCCCCTCCCGGACAGTGCAAACCTCTGTATCAGTTGCAGAGCCCCATTACCCGGCTAAGATTGGCTTTTGTTCTTTATAAAAACAAAGACAACAGCTACTACTTGCACTTGATGCAGCATCTTTAAGGTAGGAAAACATCCCAAGGCGCTTCACAGAGACGTAATCAGACAGAAATAGATATCGAGACAGAGAGCAAGATATTAGCTGGGGGTGACCAAAAGCTTGATCAAAGAGGTGGGTTTTAAGGAGTGTCTTAAAGGTGGAGAGAGAGGCGGAGGGGTTTAAGGGGCCGATATGGCTGAAGGCACGGCCACCAAATAAAAGAGCAATCTTCTGGGGAAATGCAGTTTGCAGTGATGTCAACCTGCCCAGAATGCACAGCAGGTAGGAGACATGGAATGGTGCATTAAAGGGGTGGACTTTATTGGTTTTGTTTTGGTATTTCATTGCATGTAAGTGGAAGAGCAGAGTGTGTTCTGAATCGATGCCTGCTTTGATCTCATCCTGGGATCGGTTACTGTGCACAGTCCTGAAATAAAAGAGGGAAATCTGTTTCACTGACGATGATCCATTAAAACCAAGGCCCCATCTGCAATCTAAGATGAATGAAGAAAGATCCCGCGGCCACTATTTCGAAGAAGAGCAGGGGGAGTTCTCCCCGGTGTCCTGGGCCAATATTTATCCCTCAACCAACATTACTAAAATATAGATTATCTGATCATTATCACATTGCTGTTTGTGGGATCTTGCTGTGCATAAATTAGCTGCCATGTTTCCTACATTACAACAGTGACTACACTTCAAAAATACTTCATTGGCTGTAAAGCTCCTTGGGATGTCCTGAGGTGGTGAAAGGTGCTATAGAAATGCAAATCCTTAATTTCTTTTATCTTATCGGTACATAAACTCAAAGAGCAGTTTCTGAGTGGTTTGTATTTTCCTTTTTCTTTGGTCTCTTTCTCACACGTGCTGTTCACTGACAGAAAGGGGCAGCGTGTTACATGGTCTGAGGTTTCCCCCTCTCTCCTCAGTACACCTGTAATTGTTGGTGCCTCCCTAGACGTAGGTGGGACCAGGGACACCCCAGCTGGGGCACTGGACCTCCAGTCCTGTAATGAAGAAACAGTTTGATTTCGCTCACAATTTTTTCTTTTTTTTTTGCAGCTGGTTCATTCTTTTTGGGAGGAGCAGAATGTTCCGGAATGGGTAAGAGTCATTTCCTCTTCGTTACACAATTGTACTTTTTCTTTTTTTTAAAAAAAATACTTCCTTTATAAATTTTTATAACAAAGTTTAGATCCTATGCACCAGAACATAAAGGGGGAAAAATGTGAGACATCGACAGTCTCATATAGTGACGACAGCCGTGAATATCGATAAGCTAATATCAGCGGTACCAACTTGTGTAAATGTTTTGTCCAGTGCAGGTTTTGTTAGTCAGGCTCAAAGGCATCACACTTTTAGAGCTAAAAGGGTTAAATTACGAGGACAGGTTGCACAGACTGGGCTTGTATTCCCTCGAGTTTAGAAGATTAAGGGGTGATCTAATCGAGGGGTTTAAGATGATTAAAGGATTTGATAGGGTCGATAGAGAGAAACTATTTCCTCTGGTGGGGGAGTCCAGAACAAGGGGGCAGAACCTTAAAATTAGAGCCAGGCCGTTCAGGGGTGATGTCAGGAAGCACTTCTTCACACAAAGGGGAGTGGGAATCTGGAACTCTCTTCCCCCAAAAAGCTGTTTGAGGCTGGGGGTCAATTGAAAATTTCAAAACTGAGATTGATAAATTTTTGTTGGGTGAGGGGATTAAGGGATATGGAACCAAGGCGGGTAAATGGAATTGAGATATAGATCAGCCTTGATCTAACTGATTGGTGGAACAGGCTCGAGGGGCTGAATGGTCTCCTCCTGTTCCTCTGTTCCTAGGAGTCATCTGTTAAAATCTGTTTTTAAAAAAAGAGAAATCAATCACCTACAGCCTGAAACTCTCAAGCATTTCCCAACCTGCTGTTTTCTGACCAAACATTTAATTAATGACCAACTGGACTTTACAAAGGGACACTACTCCACCTGAGCAGCAAAATAATATACTGTGCTGTACTTTGTATAAAACGCCTGCCCTTATACAAAAGTGCAGAGCCACGGGAGATCTGACAGTGAGTGATCAACTCTGATAAAAAGGCACTGAATCATTGTGAAACCGGCAGGATTCCCAGATCCCACTGTACCAAAGGCCACTGAAGGAAGCAGTGCCCAAGCTAGCCTGGCCGGGCTGAGCCTGGCTATATCTCGCTGCTCCACACACCAGAACACAAAATGACCTTTATTGCAAGGGGGTTGGAGTTCAAGAGTAAGCAAGTCTTGCTACAATTGTACAGGGGATTGGTGAGACCTCACCTGGAGTACTGCGTACAGTTTTGATCTCCTTACCTAAGGAAGGATATACTTGCCTTAGAGGCGGTGCAACAAAGGTTCACTAGATTAATTCCTGGGATGAGAGGGTTGTCCAATGAGGTGAGGTTGAGTAGAATGGGCCTATACTCTCTGGAGTTTAGAAGAATGAGAGGTGATCTCATTGAAACATATAAGATTATGAGGGGGCTTGACAGGGTAGATGCTGAGAGGCTGTTTCCCCTGGCTGGAGAGTCTAGAACTAGGGGGCATAGTCTCAGGATAAGGGGTCGGCCATTTAGAATTGAGATGAAGAGAAATTTCTTCACTCAGAGGGTTGTGAATCTTTGGAATTCTCTACCCCAGAGGGCTGTGGATGCTGAGTCATTGAGTATATTCAAGGCTGAGATTGATAGATTTTTGGACTCTAGGGGAATCAAGGGATATGGGGATCGGGTGTGAAAGTGGAGTTGAGGTCGAAGATCAGCCATGATCTGATTGAATGGTGGAGCAGGCTCGAGGGGCCGAATGGCCTACTCCTGCTCCTATTTCTTATGTTCTTACAAAATGTAGCCAGCAGATAATGTCTTAACTGAGGATTATTATCAGCACAAGTCTGAGAGGCTACACCCACCAGGAAAGACCGAACAGGCTGGGGCTCTATTCTCTGGAACATAGAAGGCTGAGGTGAAACCCCTTGTGTATGTTTTATATCACAGACATTGGTCCAGGTTTACAATTACTAAGTGAGTCAGCAACGTGTCAGGTCCTGTGTGTGAGGAGTTGTTTGTTAAACGTTCTGTAACCGTGAATTCTGCCAGGTTGATTTTCTGCTGCTATTTTTTTTTACCTTTTTAATAAAGACTTTGCAAACGTGCTCTGATTTGTTCTTCTACCATTGGAAGACTGTCTTAACACGAAAGGGCTGGAGCCGATTCATGAGCTGATAACAATGACGAGGTTACTGTGCGACCCCTGATCACACGACCTCACCAGATACTCTGCATATAAGTTCACGCTCCCGATTGCGAGGGCTCGTGTGTGGGAGTGCGGTTTGTCACTGGGCTTGAGGGAAATATTGAGGGTGAGGCTCCAAAAACGTAACACCTCTAATATTGTATATAAAAACCATTCTGACCAACTCATTGCAAGAATTCGATCCACCATTTATTTTACTCAAAATGGTAATAATCGGCCAAGTGGGAACACGCTCGGTTCAGAAGGTCATGGGTTCAAGTCCCACTCCAGAGAGTTGAGCACAAAATCTAGGCTGACATTCCAGCGCAGTGCTGAGGGAGTGTGAGGTCATCCACTTTGGACCTAAAAAGGATAGATCAGAGTACTTTCTAAATGGTGAAAAGCTCGAAACAGTGGAGTCCAAAGAGATTTAGGGGTCCTTGTACATAGATCATTAAAATGTCATGGACAGGTGCAGAAAATAATCAAAAAGGCTAATGGAATGCTGGCCTTTATATCTAGAGGACTAGAATACAAGGGGGTAGAGGTTATGCTGCAGCTATACAAAACCCTGGTTAGACCGCACCTGGAGTACTGTGAGCAGTTCTGGGCACCGCACCTTCGGAAGGACATATTGGCCTTGGAGGGAGTGCAGCGTAGGTTTACTAGAATGATACCTGGACTCCAAGGGTTAAATTATGCGGAGAGATTACACAAACTAGGGTTGTATTCTCTAGAATTTAGAAGATTAATGGGTGATTTGATTGAAGTTTTCAATATATTAAGGGGAACTGATAGGGTGGATAGAGAGAAACTATTTCCGCTGGTTGGGGATTCTAGGAGTAGGGGGCACAGTCTAAAAATTAGAGCCAGGACTTTCAGGAGTGAAGTTAGGAAACACTTCTACACACAAAGGGTGGTAGAAGTTTGGAACTGTCTTCCACAAACAGCAGTTGATGCTAGCTCAATTGTTAATTTTAAATCAGAGATTGATAGATTTTTGTTAGCCCCATATCCCTTAATACCTTTGGATAAGGCGGGTATGTGGAGTTCGGTCACAGGTCAGCCATGATCTCACCTGAATAGCGGAACAGGCACGAGGGGCTAAATGGCCGACTCCTGTTCCTGTCGTCTTATGTACTGTCGGAGGGGCAGTACTGAGGGAGGGCCACACTATTGGAGGGGCACTACTGAGGGAGCGCTGCACTGTCGGAGGGTCAGTACTGAGGGAGCGCTGCACTGTTGGAGGGGTAGTACTGAGGGAGGGCCACACTATTGGAGGGGCACTACTGAGGGAGGGCTACACTGCTGGAGGGGCAGTACTGAGGGAGCGCTGCACTGTCGGAGGGTCAGTACTGAGGGAGCGCTGCACTGTCGGAGGGTCAGTACTGAGGGAGCGCTGCACTGTCGGAGGGTCAGTACTGAGGGAGCGCTGCACTGTCGGAGGGTCAGCACTGAGGGAGCGCTGCACTGTCGGAGGGTCAGCACTGAGGGAGCGCTACACTGTCGGAGGGTCAGCACTGAGGTAGCGCTACACTGTCGGAGGGTCAGTACTGAGGGAGTGCTGCACTGTCGGAGGGGTAGTACTGAGGGAGTGCTGCACTGTCGGAGGGGTAGTACTGAGGGAGGGCCACACTATTGGAGGGGCACTACTGAGGGAGGGCTACACTACTGGAGGTTCCGTCTTTTGGGGTTAGTTTCTCATTTTTATTTATCCAGATAAAATCTAGAGTTAGTACAGCCCAAAAGGCAACGAGAAATGTTTAGGTGGAGCCCGTGAGTTCAAATCCCCCCCACCCCCCAGGGCAGTTTTGAGAATTTGAATTCAGCATAAGAAATCTGGAAATAAAAAGCTGGTCTCAGTAAAAGTGACCATGAAGCTGTCGGATTGTCGTAAAAACCCAACTGGTTCACTAATGTCCTTTAGGGAAGGAAACCTGCCGTCCTTCCCCGGTCTGGGCCTATACGTGACTCCAGACCCCGCACCAACGTGGTTGACTCTTATCTGCCCTCTGACGTGACCCAGCAAGCCCCTCAGTTGGATCAAACCGCTACAAAGGATAATGAATCACCACATGGACTGCAGTGATCCAAGGAGAAGCCCAAACACCACCTGGGGGCAACTAGGGTTCGGCAATAAATGCCGGCCTTGCCAGCGACACCCGCATCCCGAGAATGAATAATTTAAAGAACCCTGTTCAAGTCTTTCCCCCCACTCCCCCCGAACCCCCACAGACTGTGGATCCCGTGGCCAGTTTTGCCCCCACACAGCTGGAATTTGGTTTTGACGCAGAAAGAGGCGCATTGGTTGCTGTGGTGATGGGGCGGTTGGAGCCTTGGTGAGCTGTGCCATGGAAAGGTGGGTGCGGGTCTGAACCAGTGAGTTTTGTGGCCCAGTTCTGGGCACCGCACCTTAGGAAGGATATATTGGCCTTGTGTGTCTTGTTGGATGGACCTGGTGAGGGAGGACGGTAGAACGATTTAACTGAGATCGATAGATTTTTGGACGATATGGGGATCGGGCAGGAAAGTGGAGATGAGGTTGAAGATCAGCCATGATCTGATTGAATGGCGGAGCAGGCTCGAGGGGCCGGATGGCCGACTCCTATTTCTTATGTTCTTAATTCCTGCTCGTTCCTTGTAATGTTTGATTTCAACGTGTGTTTTTAGCCGCCTGTCACGGGAGACTGGAGCCGCACAAAGAACAACGTGGTGTCATCTACAGCCCCTCCTGGCCGATGAACTACCCTCCATCCATGAACTGCAGCTGGTACATCCAGGGGGACTACGGAGACCTCATAACCATCAGGTGCTGACTCTGTGTCTAAGGTTTGAGTTTGTGGGAATGTTTCGAGGTGACTTGCCTCTCCAGTCCTATTCCCAGATTTTTGGGCAAGACTTTCAGCTCCCTCTGTGACTCGGTGGGTGAATGCACTCTCCAGCATGGTACTGAGCCAGCAAGTTCCCAGGACCCTTCTATGGCAATGCTGTAATTGGCCTCAGTGCCCGGGTTAGGGAGGCAACGTTTGTTGCTCCAGATCACCATCCAGTGACCTGCTGGAATATGTGTGTGTGTGTGTGTGTGTGTTGGTGTCTGTGTGTGTGTGTGTGGGGTGTTGGTGTCAGTGTGTGTGTGTGGGGTGCTGGTGTGTTGGTGTCTGTGTGTGTGTGTGTGTGGGGTGTTGGTGTGTTGGTGTCTGTGTGTGTGTGTGTGGGGTGCTGGTGTCTGTGTGTGTGTGTGTGGGGTGCTGGTGTCTGTGTGTGTGTGTGTGGGGTGCTGGTGTCTGTGTGTGTGTGGGGTGCTGGTGTGTTGGTGTCTGTGTGTGTGTGTGTGTGTGTGTGTGTGTGTGTGTGTGGGGTGCTGGTGTGTTGGTGTCAGTGTGTGTGTGTGTGTGTGTGTGTGTGTGTGGGGTGCTGGTGTGTTGGTGTCAGTGTGTGTGTGTGTGTGGGGTGCTGGTGTGTTGGTGTCAGTGTGTGTGTGTGTGTGGGGTGCTGGTGTGTTGGTGTCAGTGTGTGTGTGTGTGTGGGGTGCTGGTGTGTTGGTGTCAGTGTGTGTGTGTGTGTGGGGTGCTGGTGTGTTGGTGTCTGTGTGTGTGTGTGTGTGTGGGGTGCTGGTGTGTTGGTGTCTGTGTGTGTGTGTGTGTGTGGGGTGCTGGTGTGTTGGTGTCAGTGTGTGTGTGTGTGTGGGGTGCTGGTGTGTTGGTGTCAGTGTGTGTGTGTGTGGGGTGCTGGTGTGTTGGTGTCTGTGTGTGTGTGTGTGTGTGTGTGGGGTGCTGGTGTGTTGGTGTCTGTGTGTGTGTGTGTGTGTGGGGTGCTGGTGTGTTGGTGTCAGTGTGTGTGTGTGTGTGTGTGTGTGTGGGGTGCTGGTGTGTTGGTGTCTGTGTGTGTGTGTGTGTGTGGGGTGCTGGTGTGTTGGTGTCTGTGTGTGTGTGTGTGTGTGGGGTGCTGGTGTGTTGGTGTCTGTGTGTGTGTGTGTGTGTGGGGTGCTGGTGTGTGTGTGTCTGTGTGTGTGTGTGTGTGTGGGGTGCTGGTGTGTTGGTGTCTGTGTGTGTGTGTGTGTGGGGGGGGTGCTGGTGTTTTTTTATTTGTTCATGGGATGTGGGCGTCGCTGGCGAGGCCGGCATTTATTGCCCATCCCTAATTGCCCCTTGAGAAGGTGGTGGTGAGCCGCCTTCTTGAACCGCTGCAGTCCGTGTGGTGAAGGTTCTCCCACGGTGCTGTTAGGAAGGGAGTTTCAGGATTTTGACCCAGTGATGAAGGAACGGCGATATATTTCCAAGTCGGGATGGTGTGTGACTTGGAGGGGAACGTGCAGGTGGTGTTGCTCCCATGTACCTGCTGCTCTTGTCCTTCTAGGTGGTAGAGGTCGCGGGTTTGGGAGGTGCTGTCGAAGAAGCCTTGGCGAGTTGCTGCAGTGCATCCTGTGGATGGTACACACTGTAGCCACAGTGCGCCGGTGGTGAAGGGAGTGAATGTTTAGGGTGGTGGATGGGGTGCCAATCAAGTGGGCTGCTTTGTCCTGGATGGTGTCGAGCTTCTTGAGTGTTGTTGGAGCTGCACTCATCCAAGCAAGTGGAGAGTATTCCATCACACTCCTGACTTGTGCCTTGTAGATGGTGGAAAGGCTTTGGGGAGTCAGGAGGTGAGTCACTCGCCGCAGAATACCCAGCCTCTGACCTGCTCTTGTAGCCACAGTATTTATGTGGCTGGTCCAGTTAAGTTTCTGGTCAATGGTGACCCCCAGGATGTTGATGGTGGGGGATTCGGCGATGGTAATGCCGTGGAATGTCAAGGGGAGGTGGTTAGACTCTCTCTTGTTGGAGATGGACATTGCCTGGCACGAATGTTACTTGCCACTAATGTGCCCAAGCCTGGATGTTGTCCAGGTCTTGCTGCATGCGGGCTCGGACTGCTTCATTATCTGAGGGGTTGCGAAAGGATTTGAACACTGTGCAATCATCAGCGAACATCCCCATTTCTGATCTTATGATGGAGGGAAGGTCATTGATGAAGTAGCTGAAGGTGGTTGGGCCTAGGACACTGTCCTGAGGAACTCCTGCAGCAATGTCCTGGGTCGTGCGGCGTCAGGGTGCGTGTGGGGTGCGCGCGGCGTCGGTTCTATCAAAACTGCGACAAAGAATGACCAGAATCGCCACTCGGACTGCAGTGGTTCAAGGGCAGGGCCCATCACCACCTTCTCAGGGCACCTAGGGCTTGGCGGTAAATGCTGGCCGTACCAGCGACGCCCACATCGGGGGGGCGATGGTTGCGTGGTGGGGGGGGGGGGTGGGGGGAGGGGGGGGGTGTAGAGTGGCAGCTGCTCATTTGTTGGGTTTATTCAGAAGAAAAGGGAGGTGACTTTTTCTCGTGTGTTTTTGCAGCTTTCAGAATTTCGACCTGGAGAATTCCCGCAAGTGCACAGTCGACTGGCTGATGGTCGGCCCGGCGCCAAAGAGAGACGAGTTCAGAATGTGCGGCTCGTATATCCCCCAGCCCTTCATCTCCACGCGGGATCACGCCTGGGTTTTCTTCCATTCCGATCGCTCCAGCTCAGGGCGGGCTCGTGGTTTCCGATTGTCTTATATCCGAGGTGTGTTTATTCACCCCGGAGTTGCGGCCGATCTTTCTTTTACTACGTGTTTGGGGCGGGAGTTGGGGGGGGGCTGCCCTACGGGAATAAGTTGTCAGAGACAGTAAGTGTCAATGGGGTATTCCACCGTGAAGGGCATCGCAATCATAGAGCACAGAAGGAGGCCATTTGGCCCATCGTGCCTGTGCCAGCGCTATGAAAGAGCTATCCAATTAGTCCCACTCCCCCTGCCTTGCTCTTTCCCCACAGCCCTGCAAATCTTTCCCCTTCAAGTATTTATCCAATTCCCTTTTGAAAGTTATTATTGAACCTGCTTCCACCGCCCTTTCAGGCAGCACATTCATAATTTTGGGTTCTATTAAATCTCCCCTTAACCTTCTCTGCTCTAAGGAGAATAATCCCAGCTTCTCCAGTCTCTACGTAACTGAAGTCCCTCATCCCTGGCACCATTCTAGTAAATCTCCTCTGCACCCTCTCTGAGGCCTTGACATCCTTCCTAAAGTGTGGTGCCCAGAATTGAACACAATACTCGAGCTGAGGCCGAATCAGTGTTTTAAATAGGTTTAGCCGTCAAGCCAGGAAAGGTTCTTTTCTCTAGAAAAAAGGCTGAGGGGTGACTGGATAGAGGCCTTTAAAATTATGAAAGGGTTTGATAGGGTAGATGTAGAGAAGATGTTTCCACTTGTGGGGGAGACCAGAACTAGGAGCTATAAATATAAGATAGTCACTAATAAATCCAATAGGGAATTCAGGAGAAACTTCTTTACCCAGAGAGTGGTGAGAATGTGGAACTCACTCCCACAAGGAGTAGTTGAGGTGAATAGTGTAGATACATTTAAGGGGAAGCTGGATAAACACATGAGGGAGAAAGGAATAGAAGGATATGGAGATAGGGTGAGATGAAGTGGGGAGGGAGGAGGCTCGTGTGGAGCATGAACACCAGCACGGACCTGTTGGGCCGAATGGCCTGTTTCTGTGCTGTACGTTCTATGTACTCGGGGATTCTGAGTCGTTAAGAGGTTCTAATTCTTTTCCTGTTCATACAGGGAAGCTGGCTCAGAGCAGCTGCAAGTCAGATGAGTTCCTGTGCGGGAATGGGAAATGTATCCTGAGTGCCTGGAGGTGTAACAAGATGGATGAATGTGGGGATAACTCTGATGAGCAGGAGTGCCAGGTCCCTCCGAAGGTGCCCCACGCCAGCGTCTGCCCGGCCGGAACATTCCAGTGCGCGGTGAAGCGCTCTCCCCAGTGCCTCCCCAACAAAGTGCGATGCGACGGGGGCACAGACTGCGAGGACGGGACGGACGAGGAGAACTGCCCCGATACCAGCTGCGGGAAGAGGCTGGGCAACTTCTACGGCTCCTTCGCCTCGCCCGACTACTTCCGCTGGGAGCGTGGCCAGGCGGGCCTGGACTGCACCTGGGTGGTGGACACACAGGACAGCAGGCGCATCGTGCTGCAGCTAAACCTGCAGCTGGGCTACAACGACCGGGTGCAGGTGTATGACCGGGAAGGGGGCAGGCTGCTGCAGACCCTGTCCTTCCGTAACAACCGCCGCCCGGTCACCGTCGAGTCCTGGAGGGGCCGGATCGCCGTCTCCTACCACGCCCAGCCTGGCGGCTCGGGCCGTGGCTTCAACGCCACCTACCAGGTGAAGGGCTACTGCCTCCCGCAGGAGCGGCCCTGCGGGGACGACGGGGGCTGCTTCGCCGCCGTCCAGCGCTGCGACGGCTGGTGGCACTGTCCCAACGGCAAGGACGAGGAGAGCTGCGCCTCCTGCCAGCCGGACGAGTACCCGTGCGGAGGCACCTCGGGCATGTGCTACCCGCTGCCGGACCGCTGCAACAATCAGAAAAACTGCCCCGACGGCTCGGACGAGAAGAACTGCTTCTCCTGCCAGCCGGGGAACTTCCACTGCGGCACCAAGGTCTGCATCTTCGAGCAGTGGCGCTGTGACGGACAGGAGGATTGCCAGGATGGCAGCGACGAGCACAACTGCCTGGTGGTCGTGCCGAGGAAGGTGATCACGGCAGCCCTCATCGGCAGTCTCATCTGTGGCCTCCTGCTCGTCATTGCCTTGGGGTGTGCGTTTAAACTCTACTCCCTCCGAACACGCGAGTACAGGTACCGTAACCGTAGCAACCTGGAGCCCGCACACCTCTGTCACACTCACACGGGGGAGGGTTTGATTAAACATCAAGATTAAAACAAAACTTTGTAACCAGAATATTCATTGCAAATATTAATCTGCAGGAGAAATGGTTGGTAGAAACCGAAAATATAATAACGGACAGACAGCACGGTTTTCAGAAGGGAAAGTCGCGCTTGGCCAACCTTACTGAATTCTTCGAAGAGGTAACAGAAAGAGTAGACAAGGATGATGTCACTGGCAACAGGCGTGGTGCCGGAGGATTGGAGGACTGCTAATGTTGTACCGTTGTTTAAAAAAGGGAGCGAAGGATAGACCGAGTAATTACAGGCCAGTCAGTCTAACCTCGGTGGTGGGCACATTATTGGAATCAATTCTGAGGGACAGGATTAACTGTCATTCAGAAAGGTACGGGTTAATCAAGGACATGAATTTGTTAAGGGGAGGTCGTGTCTGACTAACTTGATTGAATTTTTTGAGGAGGTGACGAGGAGGATCGATGAGGGTAGTGCAATTGATGTTGTCTACATGGATTTTAGCAAGGCTTTTGACAGGGTCCCACATGACAGATTGGTCAAAAAAGTAAAAGCCCATGGGATCCAAGGGAAAGTGGCAAATTGGATCCAAAATTGGCTCAGTGGCAGGAAGCAAAGGGTAATGGTCGAAGGGTGTTTTTGCGACTGGAAGGCTGTTTCCAGTGGGGTTCCGCAGGGCTCGGTACTAGGTCCTTTGCTTTTTGTGGTATATAGTAATGATTTGGACTTAAACGTAGGGGGCATGATTAAGAAATTTGCGGATGACACAAAGATAGGCCGTGTGGTTGATAGTGAGGAGGAAAGCTGTAGACTGCAGGAAGATATCAATGGACTGGTCAGATGGGCAGAAAAGTGGCAAATGGAGTTCAATCCAGAGAAGTGTGAGGTAATGCATTTGGGGAGGGCAAACAAGGCAAGGGAATACATAATAAATGGGAGGATACTGAGAGGTGTAGAGGAAGTGAGGGACCTTGGAGTGCATGTCCACAGATCCCTGAAGGTAGCAGGACAGGTAGACAAGGTGGTTAAGAAGGCATATGGAATGCTTTCCTTTATTAGCCGAGGCACAGAATATAAGAGCAGGGAGGTTATGCTGGAACTGTATAAAACACTGGTTAGGCCACAGCTTGAATACTGTGTACAGTTCTGGTCACCACATTACAGGAAAGATGTAATTGCACTAGAGAGGGTACAGAGGAGATTTACAAGGATGTTGCCAGGACTGGAGAATTTTAGCTATGAGGAAAGATTGGATAGGCTGGGGTTGTTTTCTTTGGAACAGAGGAGGCTGAGGGGAGATTTAATTGAGGTGTACAAATTTATGAGGGGACTAGATAGAGTGGATAGGAAGGACCTATTTCCCTTAGCGGAGGGGTCAATAACCCAGGGGGCATAGATTTAAAGTGATTGGTAGAAGGATTAGAATGGAAATGAGGAAAATTTTTTTCACCCAGAGGGTGGAGGGAGTCTGGAACTCACTGCCTGAGAGGGTGGTAGAGGCAGAAACACTCAACACATTTTAAAAAAAAAATCCCTGGATGAGCACCTGAAGTGCTGTGACCTGCAGGGCTACGGACCAAGTGCGGGAAAGTGGGATTAGGCTGGGTGGCTCGTTCCTCAGCCGGCCCGGACACGATGGGCCAAATGGCCTCCTGTACCGTAAATTTTCTATGATTCCATGTAGTAGATGTAATATATTTGGACTTTCAAAAGGCCTTTGATAAGGTACTGCATAGTTGTGAATCTTTGGACTCCTCTACCCAGAGGGCTGTAGATACTGAGTCAGTGAGTATATTCAAGACTGAGATAGATTTTTGGACACTAAGCAGATCAAGGGACATGGGGATCGGGCGGGAAAGTGGAGTTGAGGCCAAAGATCAACCATGATCTGATTGAATGGCGGAGCAGGCTCGGGGGGCCGTATCGCCTCCTATTTCTTCTGTTTCTTATAGTAGACTCATGACTAAGGTCAGAGCATGTGGAGTCAGGGGACAGGTAGCAGAATGGATAGCAAGCTGGCTACAAAACAGAAATCAGAGAATAGGGGTTAAAGTTAGTTACTCAGACCGGCAAAAGGTGGGAAATGGTGTTCCACAGGGATTGGTGCTGGGACCACTGTTGTTCACCATTTACATTAACGATTTGGACTTGGGAATCGGAAATACAATTTCAAAATTTGTGGATGACACCAAATTGAGTGTAGGAGGGCTGAGACAAAATACAGGAAGATGTTAATAGACTTGCAGAATGGGCGTGTAATTGGCAAATGAATTTCAATATAGATAAGTGTGAGGTGGTACATTTTGGTAGGAAAAATCAGGAGGCTTGGATAATAATCTAAATGGGGTAGAGGAGCAGAGGGATCTGGGGGTACAGTTACACAAATCACTAAACGTAGCGACACAGGTTAATAAGGCCATAAAAAAGGGAATTAGGGGTTACGGGGAGCGGGCAGGAAATTGGACTTGAATTTAGATTTGAGGTTAGGATCAGATCAGCCATGATCTTATTGAATGGCGGAGCAGGCTCAAGGGGCCGATTGGCCTACTCCTGCTCCTATTTCTTATGTTCTTATACACACTAGGGTTCATTTCTAGAGGGATTGAATTGAAAAGCAGGGAAGTTATGTTAGACCACACTTGGAGTATTGTGCACAGTTCTGGTCTCCATATTATAGAAAGGATATAGAGACACTGGAGAAAGTGCAAAAAAGATTCACAAGGGTGATACAAAAACTGAGAGGATATAATTATCAGGAAAGATTTAACAGGCTGGAGCTCTTTTCTCTTTAAAAGAGAAGTCTGAGGGGTGACCTGATAGAGGTCTAAGATTCTGAAATGGTTTGATAGGGTAGACGCAGAGAAAGTGTTTCCACATGCGGGGAGTCCAAAACTAGGGGTCATAAATATAAAATAGTCGCTAATAAATCCAATAGGGGACTCAGGAGAAACGTCTTTACCCAGAGAGTGGTGAGAATGGGGAACTCGCTCCCATAAGGAGTAGTTGAGGCGATGAGCATAGATACAATTAAGGAGAAGATAGATAAACACATGAGGGAGAAAGGAATAGAAGGATATGCTGATAGGGTGAGATGAAGTAGGGAGGGAGGAGGCTCGTGTGGAGAATAAACACCAGCATAGAGCAGTTGGGCCGAATGGCCTGTTTCTGTGCTGCAGACTTGAAGTAACTCTAGGAACATTGGATCTTTTACGTCCACCTAAGAGGGCAGAAGGGGGATTGGTTTAACGACACAGCCGCCCCGACAGTGCGGCGTTCCCTCGGCGCTGCCCCCCGCGACAGCGCGGCGTTCCCTCGGCGCTGCCCCCCGCGACAGCGCGGCGTTCCCTCGGCGCTGCCCCCCGCGACAGCGCGGCGTTCCCTCGGCGCTGCCCCCCGCGACAGCGCGGCGTTCCCTCGGCGCTGCCCCCCGCGACAGCGCGGCGTTCCCTCGGCGCTGCCCCCCGCGACAGCGCGGCGTTCCCTCGGCGCTGCCCCCCGCGACAGCGCGGCGTTCCCTCGGCGCTGCCCCCCGCGACAGCGCGGCGTTCCCTCGGCGCTGCCCCCCGCGACAGCGCGGCGTTCCCTCGGCGCTGCCCGGGGAGTATCTGCCTGGATTATGTATGTCTTGTTCCTTTTACAGATTAACTTTCCATTTTCTTTTCTTTAGAGCTTTTGAAACTCCGATGACGCGTCTGGAGGCCGACTTCGTACAGCGTGAGGCTCCCCCGTCCTATGGGCAGCTGATTGCCCAGGGGCTCATCCCACCCGTCGATGACTTCCCCGTCTACAACCCGTCTCAGGTATGCATCCTGAATTGTTCACCGGCCTTGGGTCTGTGGAGACTTTTACAACTCCCTTCATTCCTGGTCTTTATGGCCAACATAAAAGGGAATCCAAAAGACTTCTACAGGCATGTAAACAGTAAACGGGTAGTAAGAGGAGGGGTGGGGCGGATTGGGGATCATAAAGGAGATCTACTCATGGAGGCAGAGGGCATAGCCGAGGTACTAAATGAGTACTTTGCACCTGTCTTTCCCAAGGAAGAAGATGCTGCCAGGGTCACAGTAAAGGAAGATATAGTTGAGATACTGGCTGAGCTAATAATTGATAAAGAGGAGGTACTAGAAAGGCTGGCTGTACTTAAAGTAGATAAGTCACCCGGTCCGGATGGGATGCATCCTAGATTGCTGAGGGAAGTAAGGGTGGAAATTGCGGGGTGGTGTCAGAGGACTGAAGAATTGCAAATGTTACACCCTTATTCATAAAAGGGTACAAGGATAAACCCAGCAACTACAGGCCAGTCAGTTTAACCTCAGTGGTGGGGAAGCTTTTAGAAACTATATTCTGGGACAGACTTAACAGTCGCTTGGACGAGGGTGGATTGATTAGGGAAAGCCAGCACGGATTTGTTAAAGGCGAATCGTGTTTAACTAACCTGATAGAGTTTTTTGATGAGGTAACAGAGAGGGTAGATGAGGGCAATTCAGTTGATGTGGTGTATGTGGACTTTCAAAAACCATTTGATAAAGTGCCGCATAGTAGGCTTATCATCAAGATTGTGGCCCATGGAATAAAGGGGCAGTAGCAACATGGATACAAAATTGACTAAGCAACAGGAAACAGAGAGTAGTGGTGAACGGTTGTTTTTCGGACCGGAGGGAGGTGTACAGTGGTGTTCCCCAGGGGTTGGTGCTGGGACCACTGCTTTTCTTGATATATATTAATGACTTGGACTTGGGTGTACAGGGCACAATTTCAAAATTTGCAGAAGACACAAAACTTGGAAGGGTAGTGAACAGTGAGGAGGATAGTGATAGACTTCAAGAGGATATAGACAGGCTGATGGAATGGGCGGACACGTGGCAAATGAAATTTAACGCAGAAAAGTGCAAAGTGATACATTTTGGTAGGAAGAATGAGGAGAGGCAATATAAACTAGAGGGCACAATTCTAAAAGGGGTACAGGAACAGAGAGATCTGGGGGTATATGTACACAAATCATTGAAGGTGGCAGGGCAGGTTGAGTAAGCGGTTAAAAAAAGCATACGGGATCCTGGGCTTTATAAATAGAGGCATAGAGTACAAAAGCAAGGAAGTCATGATGAACTTTTATAAAACACTGGCTTGGCCACAACTGGAGTATTGTGTCCAATCCTGGGCACTGCACTTTAGGAAAGATGTGAAGGCCTTAGAGAGGGTGCAGAAAAGATTTACTCGAATGGTTGCAGGGATGAGGGACTTTAGTTACGTGAATAGACTGGAGAAGCTGGGGTTGTTTTCCTTGGAACAGAGACGGTTGCGAGGAAATTTGATAGAGGTATTCAAAATCATGAAGGGTCTAGACAGAGTAGATAGAGAGAAACTGTTCCCATTGGCGGAAGGGTCAAGAACCAGAGGACATAGATTTACGGTGATTGGCGAAAGAACCAAAGGTGACATGAGGAAAATTTTTTTTTACACAGCGAGTGGTTAGGATCTGGAATGCACTGCCCGAGGGGGTGGTGGAGGCAGATTCAATCATGGCCTTCAAAAGGGAACTGGATAAGTACTTGAAGGGAAAAAATTTGCAGGGCTACGGGGATAGGGCGGGGGAGTGGGACTAACTGAATTGCTCTTGCAATAGAGCCTGCACGGATTTGATGGGCCGAATGCCCTCCCTCTGTTCTGTAAGCTTTTTATGATTCTATACGAACATACGAGCAATGACAGACAGGAAAAGACCCTCTGATCCATCCAGCCTGTCCCAATCAATTGTGACACCCATCTTCCATCTCCATAAACTTGAGGTCATCCAGTTTTGGATGACCTCAAGTTTATATAGGTTTGGATACCTGCTGCCCGTATCCCAACTCGCACCAAGTCCCGTTCTCCCATCACCCCTGTACTCACTGACCTACATTGGCTTCCAATCCGGGAACGCCTCAATTTAAAAATTTTCATCCTTGTTTTCAAATCCCTCCATGGCCTCGCCCCTCCCTATCTCTGTAACCTCCTCCAGCCCTACAACCCTCCGAGATCTCTGTATCCCTCCAATTCTGGCCTCTTGCGCATCCCCGATTTTAATCGCTCCACCATTGGCGGCCGTGCTTTCAGCTGCCTGGGCCCTAAGCTCTGGAATTCCCTCCCTAAACCTCTCCGCCTCTCTCTCCTTTAAGACGCTCCTTAAAACCTACCTCTTTGACCGAGCTTTTGATCACCTGTCCTAATATCTCCTTATGTGGCTCGGTGTCAAATTTTGTTTGATAATCGTTCCCTGTGAAGCGCCTTGGGACGTTTTACCACATTAAAGGTGCTATATAAATGCAAATAGTTATTGTTGTTGTGGTATCACAATATATGCCCCCACCCCATCCAAATCCCTGATTCCTAAAATAAAAGCATAGAATGCTGAAAGTGCAGTGCAGTACCTCACCTGAAACACTGACCAGCCTCTCCCCTACACACAGACCCGCTGTGTATATCCCACATTTTGCTTTTTTTCATTTCAGATTTCCAACTTCTTTCTGAAATAAAAATCTGGTCTCAGTAAAAGTGACCATGAAGCTGTCGGATTGTCGTAAAAACCCAACTGGGTCACTAATGTCCTTTAGGGAAGGAAACCTGCCGTCCTTCCCCAGTCTGGGCCTATACGTGACTCCAGTCCCCACACCAACGTGGTTGACTCTTACCTGCCCTCTGAAGTGGACTCAGTTGTATTAAACCGCTTCCAGAAGGAGGCCCATCGCCACCTTCTCAAGGGCAGCTCGTGATGGGCAATAAATGCTGGCCCTCCCAGTGATGCCCACATCCTGAAAAAAAAAGTTGTCCTTTTTTTTATTCGTTCACGGGATGTGGGCATCGCTGGCGAGGCCGGCATTTATTGCCCATCCCTAATTGCCCTTGAGAAGGTGGTGGTGAGCCGCCATCTTGAACCGCTGCAGTCCGTGTGGTGACGGTTCTCCCACAGTGCTGTTAGGAAGGGAGTTCCAGGATTTTGACCCAGCGACGATGAAGGAACGGCGATATATTTCCAAGTCAGGACGGTGCGTGACTTGGAGGGGAACGTGCAGGTGGTGTTGTTCCCGTGTACCTGCTGCCCTTGTCCTTCTAGGTGGTAGAGGTCGCGGGTTTGGGAGGTGCTGTCGAACAATCCTTGGCGAGTTGCTGCAGTGCATCCTGTGGATGGTACACACTGCAGCCACGGTGCGCCGGTGGTGAAGGGAGTGAATGTTTAGGGTGGTGGATGGGGTGCCAATCAAGCGGGCTGCTTTGTCCTGGATGGTGTCAAGCTTCTTGAGTGTTGTAGGAGCTGCACTCATCCAAGCAAGTGGAGAGTATTCCATCACACTCCTGACTTGTGCCTTGTAGATGGTGGAAAGGCTTTGGGGAGTCAGGAAGTGAGTCACTCGCCGCAGAATACCCAGCCTCTGACCTGCTCTCGTAGCCACAGTATTTATATGGCTGGTCCAGTTAAGTTTCTGGTCAATGGTGACCCCCAGGATGTTGATGGTGGGGGATTCACCGATGGTAATGCCGTTGAATGTCAAGGGGAGGTGGTTAGACTCTCTCTTGTTGGAGATGGTCATTGCCTGGCACTTAACTGGCGCGAATGTTACTTGCCACTTATTAGCCCAAGCCTGGATGTTGTCCAGGTCTTGCTGCATGCGGGCTCGGACTGCTTCATTATTTGAGGGGTTGCGAATGGAACTGAACACTGTGCAATCATCAGCGAACATCCCCATTTCTGACCTTATGATGGAGGGAAGGTCATTGATGAAGCCTCTGAAGATGGTTGGGCCTAGGACACTGCCTTGAGGAACTCCTGCAGCAATGTCCTGGGGCTGAGATGATTGGCCTCCAAACAGTATTGCCAGTATTGTAGCTGTACTGGAACAGCTTGGCTAGAGGCGCAGCTAGTTCTGGAGCACAAGTCTTCAGCACTACAGCTGGGATGTTGTCGGGGCCCATAGCCTTTGCTGTATCCAGTGCACTCAGCCGTTTCTTGATATCACGTGGAGTGAATCGAATTGGCCGAAGACTGGCTTCCGTGATGGTGGGGATATCGGGAGGAGGCCGAGATGGATCATCCACTCGGCACTTCTGGCTGAAGATGGTTGCAAACGCTTCAGCCTTGTCTTTTGCACTCACGTGCTGGACTCCGCCATCAATGAGGATGGGGATGTTTGCAGAGCCTCCTCCTCCCGTTAGTTGTTTAATTGTCCACCACCATTCATGACTGGATGTGGCAGGACTGCAGAGCTTTGATCTGATCCGTTGGTTGTGGAATCGCTTAGCTCTGTCTATAGCATGTTGCTTCCGCTGTTTAGCATGCATGTGGTCCTGAGTTGTAGCTTCACCAGGTTGGCACCTCATTTTTAGGTACGCCTGGTGCTGCTCCTGGCATGCTCTTCTACAATCCTCATTGAACCAGGGTTGATCCCCTGGCTTGTTGGTAATGGTAGAGTGAGGAATATGCCGGGCCATGAGGTTACAGATTGTGCTGGAATACAATTCTGCTGCTGCTGATGGCCCACAGCGCCTCATGGATGCCCAGTTTTGAGCTGCAAGATCTGTTCTGAATCTATCCCATTTAGCACGGTGGTAGTGCCACACAACACGTTGGATGGTGTCCTCAGTGCGAAGACGGGATTTCATCTCCACGAGGACTGTGCGGTGGTCACTCCTACCAATACTGTCATGGACAGATGCATTTGCGACAGGTAGATTGGTGAGGACGAGGTCAAGTAGGTTTTTCCCTCGTGTTGGTTTGCCCACCACCTGCCGCAGGCCCAGTCTAGCAGTTATGTCCTTCAGGACTCGGCCAGCTCGGTCAGTAGTGGTGCTACCGAGCCACTCTTGGTGATGGACATTGAAGTCCCCCACCCAGAGTACATTTTGTGCCCTTGCTACCCTCAGTGCTTCCTCCAAGTGGTGCTCAACATGGAGGAGGACTGATTCATCAGCTGAGGGAGGACGGTAGGTGGTAATCAGCAGGAGGTTTCCTTGCCCATGTTTGACCTGATGCCATGAGATTTCATGGGGTCCGGAGTCAATGTTGAGGACTCCCAGGGCCACTCCCTCCTGACTGTATATCACTGTACCGCCACCTCTGGTGGGTCTGTCCTGCCGGTGGGACAGGACATACCCAGGGATGGTGATGGAAGAGTCTGGGACATTGGCTGAAAGGTATGATTCTGTGCGTATGGCTATGTCAGGCTGTTGCTTGACTGGTCTGTGGGACAGCTCTCCCAATTTTGGCACAAGTCCCCAGATGTTAGTAAGGAGGACCTTGCAGGGTTGACTGGGCTTGGTGTTTTGCCGTTGTCGTGTCCGGTGCCTAGTGGTCCGATGCCGGGTGGTCCGTCCGGTTTTATTCTTATTATGACTTTTCGATGTTGTTGCAGATGAGGAATTGCGGTATTTTTTCAGGGGATTGGGTTCAACGGCTGACTCTACTGATGGTGATGTTTCTCCTCCCACAATGGCTCACTGGGTAACATTGCTGCCCGGTGTGGTTACTGAACCATTCAGACCAGGAAGCCCCCAGGTCTGCCCCTTGGTCTATACATTGGCTGGGGCTTAGCAATTCACATCATCGCCCCTGGAATAGAGAGGGAGGAAAAGCCAAGCTTCCCGTCCTTCATCACCGCCCATCTACCTCTGCCGGGAAGCGTGCCTGTGTAGGGAGAGAGCAGGACCTGAAGTGGGCTGTGATGCCATTCACAGTCGAATAGTCCACCAACATTCACTCTCTCAAGAAAGAAAAACTTGCATTTCTATCGCGCCTTTCACGACCTCAGGATGTCCCAAAGCGCTTTACAGCCAATTAAGTACTTTTGAAGTGTAGTCACTGTTCTAATGTAGGGAATAGGGGCAGCCAATTTGTGCACAGCAAGGTCCCACAAACAGCAATGAGATAATGACCAGATAATCTGTTTTTAAATGATGTTGGTTGAGGGATAAATATTGCCCAGGACACCGGGGAAGAGCTCCCCTGCACTTTGAATAGTGCCTTGGGGTCTTTTATGTCCACCTGAGAGGGCAGACGGGGCCTCAGTTTAACGTCTCATCCGAAAGACTCAGCTTGTATGTGACGAACAGCCTGCTTGGATGAGGTACTTGGGGGGTGGCTGGGGCCTGTGTAACTCCCCCGGTGCGAGTCGTTGCTTCGAGGGGAGGGAGGGGGAGTATCTTGTGACGGGGTCTGCAATCTCAGGGCTTCGGTACGGATGTAAAGCCAGTCTTTGAGGAGAATTCTAAGCAGCTTTTTTTCTGTCTCCAGGCCTCCGTCCTGCAGAACATCCGCACGGCTATGAGACGCCAAATTCGCCGCCATTCCACGCGCAGGATGTCCTCCCATGGGCGCCTCAGCAGGATTTGGAGCAGGCTGTTCCGGAGACCCAGGGGCTGGGGGCTTATCCCCCTACTCACCCCCACCACAGCCTCCGCTCCCTCTACACGTCCGGGCCGCAGTGAGACTGTGCGGAGCTGCCAACGAGAGGAGAGCGGCCGGAGCTGCTCGGGGCCTGGAGAAGAGCCCGACTCAGACACTGACACGGAGACCGATCGGCAGGTCGCCGAGACTCGGGGGGCCGCGGGCGACGGCTTGCCCACCGCGCCCGGCGAAAACGCGGTGCCAAAAGCGTCCTCGTCCCCCAGCGCAGACGGCCAGACAGAGCTGCAGACGCCCCGGCTGCTATGCTCCTCGAGTTCCGAGGAGACCTGCGGCAGCGGCTTCGACTTCCCCAACGAGCGGGCGGCGGGAGACGCCTGTAACCGCGACCCTCTGTCCGGCAGCCCGGAGCGGGGCTTCGGCAGCAGGCAGCGTCCAGTCTCGAACCTGCGGCCAGCGCCGGTCGGGGCCAGGAACCCGGAGGCGGTAAGTCTTACGGCGCTCGAGGAGAGCCGGGTTCGCTGTTCGTCGGAGGCTGACCGTCACCGTCACCCCAATCGCCAGAGTCTGACTTCAGCTCCTCCAGTCCGCAGGAGTCGGTGCTCCCGTCGCCCGGACTCCATGACGGAAAGACCCTCCTCCCTGTCGGTGCCTCGGCACAAACACTTCTCCGCAGAGACCCCGCCACCCGAGCCTTCGATCCGGAACCCCTTCCGACGGGCAAACCACAGGAGCGACGACGAGGCCCTGCTCGACTGCTGAGAAATCCCCAGATCGCCACAGTGACATTCCGTTCTTTTGAACGGTGAACCCTTTTTATCGCTGCAATATTTTAAAAAAGGGTTGTTTTCCCCCCCTCCATCCCTGCCCCAAAAAAAACCAGGGGGAACTACATATCACTGAAGCTGCTTTTAAATGTATTGCATTACACGGGGACGTGAGACCGGGATCAGCACCCAGTCCTCATTCGGAAATCCAGTTGCATTTACAATCTCCTGAAGTTTGTGGGGTCAACACTTATTTGAAATCGTACGCAGTAAGTGTACACTAGACATCGAGATGTACTATTTATACAGCCTAAAGCGTTGTGAGTGCATCCTGGGAGTTGTTGTGAATACCACACAGTAAGATTCTTAACTTTCTCGCCGTTAAAGATGTCACTTTGGCCTCAATTCTGTAATTCCTGGCTCCCAGGAAAAGTTTGGAGGATATATCAAAGTGTTTAGGCGATGAGTCTGGGATTGTGAAGAGGCCGCGGCTAACTTCACGCTGCAATCTGATATTTTGGACCTTTTCTTTTAATGGGCAAGTTTGGAGCCAGGTTCTGTCAGTAATGGAACAGGCTGTTCTATCTGTCTCTTTGTCTGTTTCCCTTCCTGTCTTTTGTATCTCTTTGTCTCTGTCTGTCTAGCTCCTGCTTTGTGCCTTTCTATTTGTTCCCCTCTTTGTTCTGTGTGTGTGTGTGTGTGTGTATCTCTCTCTCTCTCTCTCTCTCTGCCGCTTTGCGTCTCTCTATTTGTTCCTCTGTTTATATACGTCTCCCAGTTTGCCTGCTCTGTCTGTCTCACTACCTGGTGCCGACCTGTCCCAATGCCTGCTCTATCTGTCTCTCTATCTATCGGTCCCACTCTGTCTGTCCCTTTGTCTGGTGTCCATCTGTCAGTCCGTCCACTGTGTGTCTTATCTCTTTCTCTCTATCAGCCTGTCCCATGTGACACATTCATCGAAAGTGGTTTCTCATTGTCACTGCCCCTGGGTCTGGATCTCTTTCCCTTATACTCGTCCTCTGGCTGGATTGAAACATTGAGATGCAGCTGATGAACCTGTAAATCATAAGACATAAAGAAACCAAATGGAAATGCCTTTTGTGGGGGTTGTGTCAGAAGGATATGTAGACTCCAGTGTGTGGTCATGATGGTGGGGACCAAAACATCTTATTCAGTGGGTTCTCCTTCAGAGCAGGTCCTGATTGAGTTTGGGAATGTGCTGTAGGTGGAATTGGGGATGTGAAGCTGTGTCCCGTCACTGGATTTCCAACTTGCTGTGCCGTGCTTCAAGTCTTCCCCTTTTGGATGCTGAAATTTACACAATTGTCCGATGTACATTTCTACCAAGAAGACAGAGAACTGTGCAGGCACATAACGTAACATTAAAATACTCTGTTGTCACTCAAAGCCTCATCAAAGCTCTCATGAGCAGTGTGCCCTATGGAATTCATGTGTTGTCATTGGGATTTTAGTTAAGTGTATTGAGGGGAGGGTGAAAATGTCATCATGTGCATTTAAATTGTGTAAAACACCCATTGGCCCATTCTAGGTTCAGTCCTTCCAAACTTGGGTTGTGTCTGAAGAGAGCATTATGAGCTTAATAATACTGGGGTACAGTACTGGTGGGTACAGGTCTGTCACTATACCACTGGGGTACAGTACTGGTGGGTACAGGTCTGTCACTATACCACTGGGGTACAGTACTGGTGGGTACAGGTCTGTCACTGTATAACACTGGGGTACAGTACTGGTGGGTACAGGTCTGTCACTGTATAACACTGGGGTACAGTACTGGTGGGTACAGGTCTGTCACTATACCACTGGGGTACAGTACTGGTGGGTACAGGTCTGTCACTGTATAACACTGGGGTATAGTACTGGTGGGTACAGGTCTGTCACTGTATAACACTGGGGTACAGTACTGGTGGGTACAGGTCTGTCACTGTATAACACTGGGGTACAGTACTGGTGGGTACAGGTCTGTCACTGTATAACACTGGGGTACAGTTCTGGTGGGTACAGGTCTGTCACTGTATACCACTGGGGTACAGTACTGGTGGTTACAGGTCTCACTGTATAACACTGGGGTACAGTACTGGTGGGTACAGGTCTGTCACTATACCACTGGGGTATAGTACTGGTGGGTACAGGTCTGTTACTATAACCCTGGGGTACAGTACTGATGGGTACAGGTCTGTTACTATAACCCTGGGGTACAGTACTGGTGGGTACAGGTCTCACTGTATACCACGGGTACAGTACTGGTGGGTACAGGTCTGTCACTGGGGGTGGGACCAATCTGAAGGGATAAAATAAGAATGTCACACTCGAAGCTTGTTCGATTGGTGTAAGTGTGATTCCCACCATGGTGTATTACAGCCAGTACACTGAGCATGCCTGGCGACAACACTGGAATTTTGAAATAGGGAAGTGCCAATAATGGGGTTGTCCCCAGAAATCAAGTTTATTGTGGTAAAGGATCAATAAACTGCTTAATATTTCAACTTCATAAATTCTGGTGTGGAGCATCAGTGACCTCACAATAGCGATGTGTAGAGAATGGAGTACCAATAGCACTCTGTCTGCTTATCGATACTACAATAACTTGCATTGATATTGCACCTTACAAAGTAGAAAAACGTCCCAAGGACTTTCACAGAGACGGAATAAAAGCTGAACCCGAGCCAAAGCCGAGATTCGGAGGGATGTCCTAAAGCCTGGTCAAAGAGGTGAGTATTAAGGAGGGTCTTAAAGGAAGTCGGGGTGGACGGGTTTTGGGAGGGAATCCTATTGCATGGGGTCTATGTGTCTGAAAGTACAGTTGCCTGTGGTGGGATTAAGGGAGGGGAGTTGCACAAGAGGCTCGAGTCAGATGAACGAAGAGTTCAGAGGGAAGGTTGTACGACTGGAGGAGGTTACAGTGATGGGTGAAGTGAGGCGATGGAGTTATTTAAACATAAGGATGAAAAATTTAGATTTGAGGCTTTGGAGAACCAGGAGCCAACGTAGGTCGGCACGGCCGGGGGGCGATTGGGGTCGGCGCGGCCGGGGGGCGATTGGGGTCGGCACGGCCGGGGGGCGATTGGGGTCGGCACGGCCGGGGGGGCGATTGGGATCGGCGCGGACGGGGGGCGATTGGGGCCGGCGCGGACGGGGGACGATTGGGGTCGGCGCGGACGGGGGACGATTGGGGTCGGCGCGGACGGGGGGCGATTGGGGTCGGCACGGCCGGGGCGATTGGGGTCGGCGCGGACGGGGGGCGATTGGGGTCGGCGCGGACGGGGGGGCGATTGGGGTCGGCACGGCCGGGGGGGCGATTGGGGTCGGCACGGACGGGGGGCGATTGGGGTCGGCACGGCCGGTGGGCGATTGGGGTCGGCACGGCCGGGGGGCGATTGGGGTCGGCACGGCCGGGGGCGATTGGGGTCGGGGGCGATTGGGGTCGGGGGCGATTGGGGTCGGCGCGGACGGGGGGTGATTGGGGTCGGCACGGCCAGGGGCGATTGATTGAGTGGAACTTGTACGGAATAGGATAAGCTCCACTTTGGAGGAGTTTTGTTGATTTGTTCTCGGGATGTGAGTGATGAATTTATTACCCATCATGTGAGAAGGTGATGCTGGGCCGCCTTCTCCTTGAACCGCTGCAGTCCCTGTGGTGATGGGGCTCCACAGTGGTGTTGGGGAGGGAATTCTAAGATACTGACCCAAGGGAGTAGTGGTGGAGAGAATGTGAGGTTGGAAACTCCGAAAATGTTATTTGTGACTTTGGTTCGGGCTATTTTTGTGCTGAAAGAGTGGGAGAAACCATTTTTTTTGGAGGGATCCCAACGGGGGAGTTGTGGGTGGGTGAGCTGCAATCTGGAGAGCAACAATACATTGAAGGACTTTGAGTGAGGAAAGGAAGGCTGGCGATGAGACGATATTAGCGAGGTCTGAGTGGTGGAGTGTGGGGTTTTTTAGGGTGTGTGTGATGGTGGTGGTTTTGTAAAGGTTGGGGTAGAGGGGGTTGGGGGGGAAGAGTGACAGTGCCTGTGTAGAGAAAACCATTTCCGATGTCATTGAGCATGTGGGCAAATAATGGAAGTTGGGTGGTCAGGAGTTAATTGGGAATAGAATCGGGGAGCAAGAGGCAGCTCTTGCCAATGTGATGAGCTCGGAGAGGAGATTGCAGAACCACAGAATGTTACGGCACAGAAGGAGACCCATCGTGCCTGTGGATATTTCAAAAAACAGCAAAGATGGGGTGAAAACTGGAGTGGACACTGACCTTTCACCTCTGGCTTACAGGTTCAAATCTAGCTCAGACTGACTGGATGGGAGTCTCTAACAGTTAAAGGTGAAATGTGGCTGCCTCAAGCTGATTTCTGATGAGCATTGGATCACAGCACAAAACCCATCCTCATTTGCCACCAAACTCCAATCTAACTCACAGAAGATACACAATAACCCTGAGAGTGTTTGATGGGACAGTGTAGAGGGAGCTTTACTCTGTATCTAACCCATGCTGTATCTGCTCTGGGAGTGTTTGATGGGACAGTGTAGAGAGGTTTTTCTGCTCGCTAAGCTGTAACAAAATATTGTTTTATGTGCATGAGAAGGTCCTTCTGTGGTGTGCCAAAGAACTAGTTGCCATCTGGTACCAGCCAGGAGTTTGTCTGGGGAGAGAGGTTTGAGTTGTAGCAGGGTAAAGTACTGGTAAAGTGACAGCTTTGGGAGCAGTTGATGAATTAAGAGTATCGTATCATGGCACACTAGCTGAGGTGTGATTGTGCCTTTAGCAATATGCAAAATAACTGGTGCCTGTGCTATAATGGAGCAGTTATGTCAAGCTGTGCACCCTCATATTATCACAATTGTCTCTTGGGCTCGGGGGGTGGGATGGGGAGAGGGGGTGGAGACGGAGATAACTACATGAAGATGGAGAGCCACAGTTGACTGAAGCACCTGCCCTCGAACTTGATTGGTTTCCTGTCTGTTGCTCCTTTGCAGAGAATCTCGAAGCATTCACATCTGAGGTGAAGGGGACAGTAGGTGACTTCAGGAGGACAGAGACAGCTGAGCAAATTGGGCAGATAGATGGCAGATGAAATTTAATATGGAGGAATGTGAGTTGCTGCATTTTGTACTAAGTGATGAAAGAGGAGCAGCCAGGGATTCAGATACACACCTTGAAAAATGGAATGACCAATTGATAAAGTGTGTGGTTCCTAGGATTTATAAACAGGGCTAGAGTATATAAGCATCAAGGTAATGACTGGGCCGTTAGAATGTTGTGTCCTGTTTTAGGTACAGTACTTTAGGACGGATGTTAAGGCAATAGAGAGGGTGCAGAAGAGATTCAGTGTGGTACCTGGGATGAGAGGCTAGAGAAACCTGTCTCTTTAGAACAAAATAGGTTGAGAGGTGATGTGTTCTGTGTAATTCATAGAATTAAAGAATAATACAGCACAGAAGGAGGCCATTCGGCCCATTGTGACTGTGCTGGCTCTTTGAAAAAGCTATCCAATTAGTCCCACTCCCCCTGCTCTTTCCCCATAGCTCTGTAAATTTTTCCCCTTCAAGTATTTATCCAATTCATTTTTGAAAGTTATTATTGAATCTGCTTCCACCGCCCTTTCAGGCAGCGCATTCCAGATCATCACAACTCGCTGTGTAAAAACAATTCTCCTCATCTCCTCTCTGGCTTTTTTACCAATTATGTTAAAAGTTGCACCGTTTGAAGAAGGGAGAGAAGGATCCATTGTTTCTCTCACACTTCCTGCCAGTGAGAGCGACTTTTTGTTGTGGCTATTTATGGTTATGTGAAATAAGACAGAAAATATAAAATAGGCTGGGTGAATAATCGAAGGAATATTTCACAAGAGATTAGTACAGTTTGAAAGGCTGAACGGGCTGGGGCTCTTTTCTCTAAACTAGAGGAAATTAGCAGGGAACATTAAAAACTGACTGTAAAAGCTCTATAAATATGTCAAGGGAAAAAGATTAGTGAAGACAAATGTAGGTCCCTTACAGTCAGAAATGGGGGAAATTATAATGGGGAACAAAGAAATGGCAGAACAATTAAACACATACTTTGGTTCTGTCTGCACAAAGGAGGACACAAATAACCTGCCAGAAATGTTAGGGAACCAAGGGTCTAGTGAGAGGGAGGAACTGAAGGAAACCAGTATTAGTAAAAAAAAATAGTGCTAGGGAAATTAATGGGGCTAAAGGCTGACAAATCCCCAGGGCCTGATAATCTACATCCCAGAGTACTAAAGGAAGTGGCCCTGGAAATAGTGGATGCATTGGTGGTCATCTTCCAAAATTCTATAGACTCTGGAACAGTTCCTACAGATTGGAGGGTGGCAAATGTAACCCCACTATTTAAAAAAGGAGGGAGAGAAAAAACAAGGAATTACAGACCAGTTAGCCTAACATCAGTAGTGGGGAAAATACTAGAGTCTATTATAAAAGATGTGATAACAGAACACTTGGAGGGCATTAACGGGATTGGACAAAGTCAGCATGGGTTTATGAAAGGGAAATCATGCTTAACAAATCTACTGGAGTTTTTTGAGGATGTAACTAGTAGAATAGATAGGGGGGAACCAGTGGATGTGGTGTATTTGGATTTTCAGAAGGCTTTTGATAAGGTCCCACACAAGAGGTTAGTGTGCAAAATTAAAGCACGTGGGATTGGGGGGAATATACTGGCATGGATTGAGGATTGGTTGACAGACAGGAAACAGAGAGTAGGAATAAACGGGTCTTTTTCGGGGTGGCCGGCAGTGACTAGTGGGGTACCGCAGGGATCAGTGCTTGGGCCCCAGCTATTCACAATATATATCAATGATTTGGATGAGGGAACTAAATGTAACATTTCCAAGATTGCAGCCGACACAAAGCTGGGGTGGAATGTGAGCTGTGAGGAGGATGCAAAGAGGCTCCAATGTGATTTAGACAAGTTGGTTGAGTGGGCAAGAACATGGCAGATGCAGTATAACGTGGATAAATGTGAGGTTATCCACTTTGGTTGTAAAAACAGAAAGGCAGATTATTATCTGAATGGTGATAGATTGGGAAAAGGGGAGGTGCAACGAGACCTGGGTGTCCTTGTACACCAGTCGCTGAAAGCGAGCATTCAGGTGCAGCAAGCAGTTAGGAAGGCGAATGGTATGTTGGCCTTCATTGCAAGAGGATTTGAGTACAGGAGCAGGGATGTCTTACTGCAGTTGGACAGGGCCTTGGTGAGACCACATCTGGAATATTGTGTGCAGTTTTGGTCTCCTTATCTGAGGAAGGATGTCCTTGCCTTGGAGGGAGTGCAACGAAGGTTCACCAGACTGATTCCTGGAATGGCAGGACTGATGTATGAGGAGAGATTGGTTCGACTAGGCCTATATTCACTCGAGTTTAGAAGAATGAGAGGTGATCTCATCGAAACATATAAAATTCTAACAGGACTAGACAGACTAGATGCAGGAAGGATGTTCCCGATGGCAGAACCGGGGTCACAGTCTCAGGATACGGGGTATGCCATTTAGAACCGAGATGAGGAGAAACTTCTTCACTCAGAGGGTGGTGAACCTGTGGAATTCTCTACCACAGAAGGCAGTGGAGGCCAAGTCGTTAGATGTATTTAATAAGGAAATAGATATATTTCTTAATGCTAAAGGGATCAAGGGATATGGGGAAAAAGTGGGAACAGGGTACTGAGTTAGACGATCAGCCATGATCATTTTGAATGGTGGAGCAGGCCCGAAGGGCCGAATGGCCTACTCTTGCTCCCATTTTCTATGTTTCTAGAAAGGTGAAGACTGAGGGGTGACCTGCTGGAGGTCTTTAAGATTATGAAAGGGTTTGATAGGGTAGACGTAGAGATGTTTCCACTTGCGGGGGAGACTCGAACTAGGGGTCATAAATATAAGATAGTCACTAATAAATCCAATAGGGAATTCAGGAGAAACTTCTTTACCCAGAGAGTGGTGAGAATGTGGAACTTGCTACCACAAGGAGTAGTTGAGGCGAATAGTATAGACGCGTTTAAGGGGAAGCTCGATAAACACACGAGGGAGAAAGGAATAGAAGGATATGCTGATAGGATGAGATAGAGTAGGGAGGGAGAAGGCTCGTGTGGAGTATAAACACTGTATAGACTTGTTGGGCCGAATGGCCTGTTTCTGTGCTGTAATTTCCATGTAATGCAGAAGATGATGGAGGCCATTCAGCCCATCAGTGTGTACCCCTCTCCCCAGAAACCTGGAGTCACCGTCACAGCATCCAACTTCCTGTTGAACGATCGCAGGTCTTGGCCGACACTCCCATAACCCAGAGTCCTCTCCAGGTACTGATCTCTCTCTGTGACCAGATATTTCCTGAAATCAGCCCTGAGCTTGATTTTTCCCAGTTTGTACCTGTGTCTGCACATCCTGTATCTCCGGGTTAACCTTTGCAGATGAGGATTACCCACTTGTGTGGTTAACCCCCGATGTGGGATTATACAATGTCTGAAACGGTGTATGTGTAGCCTGGGCTTTGATCACATTGAGCAGGCAGTCTGTAGATGGATTATTTTGAGCAGGATTAGCGGATGGGAAATGCTCGCCACGTGGCAAATGGAATCAGACCTTCTCAGCCCAAGTCTTTTTGAACCGGATCAAATCAGTTTTAAGTAGAGCAGTGAAAGCAAATTTTATAAGGAAACCGTCACAATTCAAACATCCTTCTTAACGCTGGAAAATATCAGTGGGCTCCTCACTGCTGGATCTCCTGGGATCTCTGGGCTCTCGGTGGTCAGCCTGACCGTGTCGTAATGTGATCCAAACAGCCGCCATGCCCTGCTGGTAGGTGTCCGGTATAATTGTGTCGGCAGGTCCGCCTGTGAAACATCGAGTACAGTCAGAGGGCCAGCTTGGCTTCATCGACCGTCTGATTGAACCAACTCTCTCAAAAATTCAACCATCAAATTTTATTCCCAAAATGTTACCGGCCTGAACTAAGGGAAGTGATGTGGAGCGGCCCAGGACTAACTTGCCGCTGGGATTTTGTGGGGAGCATGGTTTTACCTGGTCTTTAATTCTGCAAAGGGTTTTGCCAAAAATAATTTGAATTCCGAATCGAAAGTTCTTGCACAAGTCTCTCGTTTCCCTTTGTTGGTTTAGATGATGATTGTGCTTTTCTTTAGTGTTGGTGGCTGTGCCTTCAGCCTCCCCACCTCTCCCGAACCTCCTCCCTTACACTGTTTGTGACTTTGATAAGGGCCGTTTCAGTACTGTGGCAGGGCGGAAACCTGATTGGAGGGATTCAAACATGGAGTTGCGGGAAGGATGGGCACGGATTTGGGAGGTCGGAGATGGGACGGTAGTTTGCAAGGACAGAGGGGTCAAGGGTGGGTTTTATTGAGGTGGCTCCTCTCTCCGTCTTTAAAAACCTTAAAACCCATCTTTTTGACCAAACTTTCAGTCACCCCTCAATCTTCCCCTCCGTGACTCAGCACCTGTTCCTTAACTATTCTGATTTACTTTGTGTTCCCCACCCCTCCTTTGTGAAATGCCTTGCTGCATCTTCTATGCTAAAGGGGTTTTATAAATGCTGGTTGCTGTGTCCCGACTGCTGGTTATGTTACAGCTGAGTGAGTATCTAATGCTTGCTTGTGTTTGAAGTGGATCCGTTCAGTCAATGTTATCGGCAGTTCCTGGTTTGCAGTGGGTTTGATCAGCCAGTGTTTTGCAGTTTGTTCGAGATGGTGAGAATTTTCTCTCAGTTAGGATATGATGCAGCCGAACGCTGCACATCCCAATTATCCACCATGGAGAAGGCGATTGAACTGTTTGAAGTCCAGGAATGAATGAGGAGAAGCCTCTCTCTGCTTCTCTTCCCACTCCTCTGCTGATCCCTACTTTAGGGAACAACACCTTCCTTCTCAAACTTCCATTCAAAATAAAATCAAGTGGTGCTGTTACTCTCTCCAACCTCCCACTCTCACTCTCCAACCTCTCTCTCTCTCTCTCTCTCTCTATCTCTCCAACCTCCCTCTCTCTCCCTCTCTCTCCCTCTCTCTCCCTCTCTCCAACCTCTCTCTCTCTCTCTCCCTCTCTCCAACCTCCCTCTCTCTCTCTCTCTCTCTCTCCAACCTCTCTCTCTCTCTCTCTCTCTCCAACCTCCCTCTCTCTCTCTCCAACCTCCCTCTCCCTAACCTCCTCCCTCCCTCCCTCTCTCCAACCTCTCTCTCTCTCTCTCTCTCTCTCTCTCTCCAACCTCCCTCCCACTCTCTCTCTCCAACCTCCCTCCCACTCTCTCCAACCTCCCACTCTCTCCAACCTCCCACTCTCTCCAACCTCCCACTCTCTCCAACCACCTACTCTCTCCAACCTCCCACTCTCTCCAACCTCCCACTCTCTCCAACCTCCCACTCTCTCCAACCTCTCTCTATCTCCAACCTCTCTCTGTCTCCAACCTCTCTCTGTCTCCAACCTCTCTCTGTCTCCAACCTCTCTCTGTCTCCAACCTCTCTCTGTCTCCAACCTCTCTCTGTCTCCAACCTCTCTCTATCTCCAACCTCTCTCTCTCTCTCCAACCTCTCTCTCTCTCCAACCTCTCTCTCTCTCTCCAACCTCTCTCTCTCTCTCTCTCTCTCCAACCTCTCTCTCTCTCTCTCTCTCTCCAACCTCTCTCTCTCTCTCTCTCTCTCCAACCTCTCTCTCTCTCTCTCTCCAACCTCTCTCTCTCTCTCCAACCTCTTTCTCTCTCTCCAACCTCTTTCTCTCTCTCTCTCTCTCTCTCTCTCTCCAACCTCTTTCTCTCTCTCTCTCTCTCTCTCTCTCCAACCTCTTTCTCTCTCTCTCTCTCTCTCCAACCTCTCTCTCTCTCTCTCTCTCCAACCTCTCTCTCTCCAACCTCTTTCTCTCTCTCTCTCTCCAACCTCTTTCTCTCTCTCTCTTTCTCTCCAACCTCTTTCTCTCTCTCTCTCTCTCCAACCTCTCTCTCTCTCTCTCTCCAACCTCTCTCTCTCCAACCTCTTTCTCTCTCTCTCTCTCTCCAACCTCTCTCTCTCTCTCCAACCTCTCTCTCTCTCTCCAACCTCTTTCTCTCTCTCTCTCTCTCTCTCTCTCTCTCCAACCTCTTTCTCTCTCTCTCTCTCTCTCTCTCCAACCTCTTTCTCTCTCTCTCTCTCTCTCCAACCTCTCTCTCTCTCTCTCTCTCCAACCTCTCTCTCTCCAACCTCTTTCTCTCTCTCTCTCTCCAACCTCTTTCTCTCTCTCTCTTTCTCTCCAACCTCTTTCTCTCTCTCTCTCTCTCCAACCTCTCTCTCTCTCTCTCTCCAACCTCTCTCTCTCTCCAACCTCTTTCTCTCTCTCTCTCTCTCCAACCTCTCTCTCTCTCTCTCTCCAACCTCTCTCTCTCTCTCCAACCTCTTTCTCTCTCTCTCTCTCTCTCTCCAACCTCTTTCTCTCTCTCTCTCTCTCTCTCCAACCTCTTTCTCTCTCTCTCTCTCTCTCTCCAACCTCTCTCTCTCTCTCTCTCTCCAACCTCTCTCTCTCCAACCTCTTTCTCTCTCTCTCTCTCTCCAACCTCTTTCTCTCTCTCTCTTTCTCTCCAACCTCTTTCTCTCTCTCTCTTTCTCTCCAACCTCTTTCTCTCTCTCTCTCTCTCTCCAACCTCTCTCTCTCTCTCTCCAACCTCTTTCTCTCTCTCTCCAACCTCTCTCTCTCTCCAACCTCTCTCTCTCTCCAACCTCTCTCTCTCCAACCTCCCTCTCTCTCTCTCTCTCTCCAACCTCCCTCCCACACTCTCTCCAACCTCCCACTCTCA